>NW_007578744.1:125437-179091 GCF_000690725.1 Stegastes partitus
CCAGTCTATCACAGGGCTACACTTAGAGACAGACAACCAAGCACACTCACATTCACACCTACAGACAATTTAGAATCACCAATTAACTTGTGGGAGGAAGCCGGAGAACCCGGAGAGAACCCACACTGCAAGGGGACATGCAAACTCCACGCAGAAAGATTCCGGTGCCCCCACCGGGACGCGAACCGTCAACCTTCTTGCTGCGAGGCAACAGTGCTACCAACTGTTCCACCCTGCAGCCCCTAAGCCTCACCAATTGACTAATTTTCACTGGGTTGAAATTTGTGCTGAACATCCCAAAACCCTGAGGATAATTTTCAAATAAACAGTTGCTGCTGAAAGTTATACACTGATCTTATGAATAATAATAAATAACTTTCCTCATAAACAAAACATTTTCAGTTTTCAACAATTAATATCCACTAGATTTCTCTGTCGTATAAACACATTTCGACTCTGTATGGCATTAACATAGCTCTATAATCTCTAGTGGTTTTTTTTTTTTTTAAAACTGACAATCACAGATCTTGCAAGATATTATTTTCGAGCTAAAACACATTTGTTTGATTTAGATCCCTATGAGGCTTTAACATGTCTGCTTCATTCTGCTGGAGTGCAATATTACACGTGTTCAGTATTTGAGTTCTGACGAGTTACTTTACTATATGGGGTTTTGGGGCAGCGGCCATCATACTCTATCGGGAGTTTTCAGTTGAGCTTTCCAGCATGTTTGTTTTTGTAGAAAATTCAGAGAGAAAGGTAATTGTGTGACTCCTAGTAGTGTCTTGTTGCTCTCTTTCTTTCTTTTCCCACATCCTATCCATTTACACCATGTAAAGGTTTGTTTACCTTTGTTGAGAGGGCTTTGTCCAGTGGTTGACAGCTGTTTGATGGTCTTTCTAAATGCTTGATCTGTAGGAGCAAAATCACAAGACACTTCAGTGAAACAAAAATGATTTCATTAATTTGTTACTTTTTGTATCAACCTCATCTTATATGTTAGTTCACCTCCAGTTCACTGATCGAGGGCTTATTCCATGGTGCAGAGCTGGAACTTGTGACTTTCTCTAGGGCTCTGGCCTGTATATAGAAAAGAACACATAATTAGATATAATATGAATAAATTCACAGATATATATATAAAGAAGAGAGAGAAAAAAGTCTCAATTATACAATGAAAGCAAATTCTGTGTAATAACAGCACAATAAATACTAACTCTTTGAATCTCAAAAACAATGCAGCAGCAGTAACACTTGGATGACAACTTTGAAATATTGGACAACAGTCTGCAGCGGTGTGTTGTATCACTGACGAGAATCAGTGTTAAAGAATAACTAAGGCTTGATGATCTTTATTGCTCTGCCTTATTACCAGGTTGTCAACAATTTAGGAAACAAATGTATATACTGTTACTCATTTTATTGAAGTTTAATCAACAACATTGTAAAAGAAAAAGCAAAAATCTGTCCATAAATGCTCGTAGATTGTGTTTACATTCAGTGTGTGTCATGACCCCCCAGCCTCAGCCTCAGCCCTTGCGTGTCTCCCTCTTTTTCTCCCTCCTCTCTCTCTTGCTCTCTGTCCCTCTCCCTCTCTGGCCCTGTGCATCTCACCACTAATCAGGACAATCACCCTCAGCTACAACCCTGGACTCACCTGCAGACAATCACCACAACCACGAGTGTGTGTTTACACCAGTATCCAGGTTATGATGCGTATACTGGATTTTGTAGTTATTCATAAGCCTGAATGCACGGTAAAAAAAAAAAATTCCTGGTTACTGACGACTGCTGTCTGCGCAGATTCAACACTGGGTTGTAATGTTTACAAGCATTACTGGCAATTCACAATGTGACATTCCTTGTTGTTGTAACCTTAAATGAATCTTATTGTGGCAACTGGAAACCAGGGGCCTCATTTATCATCAGTGTGTACGCACAGATATGTGCGTAGAGCATGCGTACGAACATTCCTACGCAAAGTATGGAATTTATCAACTTGTACTTATACTTAGGAATGTGCGTAAATATGCGCACAGCTCTGACCATGCATTATTTACTGTTATAAATATTTTTTTATGGTAAACATGTAAAAGAAATATCTTTTAAAGTGATTTTACTGGTTAACTGTCATTTTTCCTCAAAAAAACCGAAGTTGTTAAGATGCATCAGTGTTTTACAGTGTCGACAATACAACACTTACTAGTTAGTTATGCAGAATATCACTTGGTTGGTAACCAGTTTTGGGTCAATCTATGTGTATATGTCCTGTCTGCATTAGTAAGAGTATTATTGTACTGCAAGATTGGATATTTTGGTGGGAAAAATACATTACAGGCTGCTATACTGTAACAACTTGTAAAGTGTCAAATCTTTTGCATCATGCCAAATACATTATTTCTAGTGGTTTTTTCATTTTGCTCTTACAAAATGTAATCCAGTCGTAATTAAGTTTCTAAAAAAAATAATTTGATATGGTACTGTAAGTAACACTTTCTAGGAGACAGCGCTGACTTTCAGTAAGCATGACACCTCATATACTATGTAGAATGTAATATAATGCTTAGATACTCTAATGTGCTAATCTATCAGCAGATTCATTCAACAGTATTTTAGGGGTACATAAAGTGAAGCTCAGACAATATTACCTGCTTCTTGGTGATTGTGGATTTACCCTGGGTCTTTGATGTGGTTGGTATGTTTGCTGCCATCTTCCATCCAGATTCAGCTCAGAGATACGTCGCTGGTAAAGACATGAACAGTTATAAACTGACACCAGTCAACGTATTGTATTAATCGTCAGCTTCTTTTCTGCAGTGAAATAAGATTCTGAGAAGTACTGACAGAATCCCTGCCCTTCCAGGCAGGACAACCCCTCTGACACTGAATAAAGAAGCTTCAAGATAAACAGCCTACAGCCTTTTTACACTGCAGTAAAAACTTATTGCTTCAACAAAGGTGCCAGGAAAAAGGGGAATTCTGTAACATTCAAATGCTGTTTAAAAAAAAGCAAATATCTGGACTGCTTTCGGACTGCTGAAGCTTATAGGGAATCCAAATGTTTTGGATTGTTGGCTGTTTCTGTTTCTGCCTTTGTTAAGCGCTATGAGATGACTTGTTGTAAATATGCACTATACAAATAAAATTGAATTGAATTGAATTGAATTGAATTAAAACAGTTATATTTTTAGTTCATTTAAATATGTAATTTTATGATCACACACTGTAAAAGATCAAATTACTGTTTGTCTAATTATTGATTTTTGATGCAGACATTACGTACAATTTTCGTCTGTTTTTCTTAGTCAGCATGAAAAAAATTGTTTTGTGATTTTACTAGACATTTTGTGTAATTTAGAAAAAACTATAACAACATTTTAAAATTTTTTAAACATTTTCCAATCCGTAATGTACATATTCTTTTTTCCAATAATGGCAAATATCAGTAAAATAACAATATTTTCTGCTTATTTAAATACAGTAAAAAACAAAACAAAAAAACTTTACTGTCAAACATTATAGAAAAACAAACAATGTACAAATATGCAGATTTTTTTATGCAAACTTGTTTACAGTTTTGGTCTTTTTTTGTTACAGTTAAGATGTGAATGAATAGTTTAATGAAACAGTAAAATAAAAAACTATCGTTAAAAAAATCTGCTTTAAAAAAAAAAAAAAAAACAGTTTACCGGAAAACACCTAACAACCTCTCAGCCTTCTTGCTGGGAGACACAAACTGAGTTTTAAATCTGTCTGATTAAACAACCCAAACTGATCTCTGAAGCACGAAAGACAACACAAAGCTCTTCTCCAACTTATATGGACTTCAGGACATTAGAAAATCTGACGAATCAGACTTTTTAAATGAAGCAGCCATCAGAGAGAGCTTCCGTGTAGTTTCCCTTCCATTCTTCTGCTAGTCATTTTGAATGTAAAATGTAACACTTTAACAATCATCTTAAACAAAATCAAAACAGCCCTTCCTAATAAATGATCAAGAATTTTCCAGTAAACCATAAATAAAATCAAATGTTAAAAAGATTTACCATCTGTTAATATAAATGACTTACTGTCAGAGATGTGAATGTTGGTTATCTTAGAAGTAGTGCCAAGATGGCTACTTCGGGTCTGAACTTCAGACTTTGGCCTTACCAGTAATAGTCTTCTCAATAAAGTCTTTGTGATGGTACGCATGAACTACTAAAGGGCTGTGAGCCACAACTAACCTGACTTAGGTAACATTTCAACTACAAGTCATAAACCACCTGCAGTAAAACAGTCCAAACTCCTTTCCAGTGTTCGAAAACAAACAAACAAAGACATGAAGTCATTGTTTCCCAACAGTATTTGCATGTACAGGGCTGTGGCTTCTGGTAAAGACAGTCACGGCTATAGTTTCTGTTTCTGGAAACAAACTGAGGAGGAATTTACAACAGTGTCTGAAAACAATGTATTCACCCAAAGCATAGTGGAAAGCACAGTTAAGGGGATGGGTGCAGGAGCATTTCCAAGTCACTAACTATTCCTTGGAGTACAGTTAAATCTATCATTAGATAAAGGAAGGAGTTTGTCACGTATGTCAATTGTATAGAGCAGGTGGACCTCAAAAGCTGAAAGACTGTGCAGGAAAGAGAATAGTGAGGGAGGCCACCAAGACACCTATGAGTCCTCTGAAGGAGTTGCAAGCTTCAGTGTCTGACATGGGAGACATTGTGCTTACAACAACTTTTGCCTGTTCTTCACCAGTTAAAGTTATATGACAAAGTGGGAAAGAGAGGCACTGTTGTAAAAAGCTCATATTAAAACTTGACGTTCTTTCATGTTGCATTCTGATTCTTAGATCCCAGCATTGGCTTCCAGGTAAATATTGGACTGAATTTAAGGCTCTACGTCTTTAAATGAACTGGGCCCAAAATATACAAGAGATGTGTTTTCTAAAGTCTGGTAGGTCCCTCAGATCTGGAGGAAATGGTCAGTCAGTGATACTCAGAGTTCAGACCAGACACAGTGAGACGGTGTGGAGTCATAATTCAGTTGGAACCAGCTCTCATTGGAACTCAGAGTTGCTTCAAAACCATCTTTTAAAAGGAAGCTAAAGACTGTTCTTTTTGCCACTGCTTTTAATTAATTAATTGTATTTTCTAAACTGCCAGTATTGCATTTGAACTCAGTGTTTTTTGTTGATATTTTAATTTATGAAATGAAATGAAATGAAATGAAAAATACTTTATTTATCCCAGAAGGGAAATTCAATCTTGTAAAAGCTCACGTTTTTTTTTTTTTTTTTCAATCAATATAACATAGATTTTATACAACAATAATAATAATCATTCAGTCAGTCAATTATCAGTCAGTCAGATTTGTTTTTTAAGGTGATGGCTGTTGGCAGGAATGACTTTCTGTATCTCTCCGTTCGACAGCGAAGCTGACGCAGCCTCCCACTAAACACACTCTGTTGATTCTTCACTGTGTTGTGGAGAGGGTGGGAAGAATCCTCCATCATCTTCATCATCTTGTGCAGCATTCTTTTTTGAACAGCTCCAGTGGTTCCAGAGTTATCCCCAGCACAGAACCAGCTTTCTTGATCAGCTTGTTTAGCTTCTTTAAGTCTCTCTCTTGTTGTACACTTTGAATGTTTAGTGAATGGTTTGAATGGTTTAGTTGTTCTAAATGTTTTTCTGCTGATAATTATTCTGTATAATGGGTGCAACTTTACTCAACTTGTTCTGTTTTTGTTCAATTTATTTAATTAATTAATTTTATTTTTTTCTGTTTTTATTAATGAATTAATTTATTTTTTACATTTGTTGTAAAGCACTGTCAATAACCTCTGTATAAAAAACCCAAGCTCACAGGACTGAAGGACTACAGACCCGCCACCCTGACACCTGTAGTTATCAAGTCTTTTGAGAGACTAATGTTGGCCCATCTGAAGGACATTACTGGACCCCTGCTGGACCCCCTGCAGTTTGCCTACCGAGCAAACAGGTCTGTGAATGATGCAGTCAACATGGGGCTGCATCACATACTGCAACACCTCGACAGACCAGGGACCTACGCAAGGATTCTGGATGTGGACTTTAGTTCCGCGTTCAACACTACCATCCCGGATCTCCTCCTGCCCAAACTCACCCAGCTGTCAGTCCCACCCTCCACCTGTCAGTGGATCGCCAGCTTCCTGACAGACAGACAGCAGCTGGTGAGCCTGGACAACTTCACATCCAGCACCCACACCATCAGCACCGGCGCCCCCCATGGATGTGTTCTCTCCCCACTGCTCTTCACCCTGTACACCAACAACTGCACCTCCTCACACCCCTCCATGAAGCTCTTGAAGTTTGCAGATGATACCACTGTCATTTGGCTCATCCAGGATGGTGATGAGTCTGCCCACCACCATCCTGAACAGCACTGTGGCCGCTGTGGAGTCCTTCAAGTTCCTGGGCACTACTATCTCCCAGGACCTGAGCTTGGAGACCCACATAGACTCTGTGGTGAAAAAGGCCCAACAGAGACTGTACTTCCTCCGCCAGCTGAGGAAGTTCAACCTGCCACAATTTTACTCAGCAGTCACTGAGTTTGTCCTGTGCTCATCTTTAACTGTCTGGTTCTGCTACCAAATCAGACAAGAGGAGACTGCAACGGACAGTCAGGACTGCTGAGAGGATCATTGGTGCCCCTCTCTCCTCCCTCCAAGACCTGTACTCCTCCAGAGTGAGGAAAAGGGCAGGAAGAATCCTCACGGACCCCTTCCACCCCGGTCATCACCTCTTTGACCTGTGCTTCAGGTCTCTAAGCACCAGAACATCCCGGCACCGGAGTAGCTTCTTCCCTCAGGCCATATCCCTCATGAACAGTCAATATGTAAATCATTTAAGACTCCTGTTGCACTACCTCTGTGCATTATCATTACATGTGTAATTCTTCAATTTCATGTGCACTATTGTAATTTAAACTGTTTTCTATTTTATTACTCTGGTTTAGGCAAGTTTATGTCTCTTTTCACAGTACTTTTACTGTCTCTATATAGTTTTTTTTTTTTTTTTACTTTTCTTTTACATATAGTATTTTATTGAAAATATCTTAGATTTCTACATTTATTGCCTGTCTTGTTATTGTAGTGGAACACAGTTTCCTTCACCATGTCAAATTCCTTGTGTGTGCGAGTTCACATATGAATAGCTCCAAAATAATTGCTGTGTGTTTATGAGGCGGGTACCTGTGAGGTCGCTGAAGCTCCGGTAGGAGGCGCTGTGCCTCAGCTCCTCTGAAGTGTTGCAGGAAGTTGCGCAGCTAGACTATCTAGCTACAATGGCGCCTCTAGATTTGGATAAATATGCGGAGATTGCAAAACAGTGTAAATACCTTCCAGAAAATGACCTCAAGGTAAATACGACTTCATCGAGATGTTCGTGAGAAATTCAAATACTAAGCTTATAATGACAACGTTTTGTCGTCGCTGTTTTACGTTGTAACGGCGTAATTCGCTTACGTTAGCTTCAGCTAGCTAGTGATGCTAGCCTGCCGACTTCATCTCTTTGCAGTGAAGTCTAAACCTTCACGTTTATAGTTCAGCTTAGCTGCTGCAGCACAAGACAAGTCCAGCTGTCCTAGCAAATGATTTGGGGGCAGGGGTGAGAATGACCTGCTTTGATACGTTTTTTATCTCCCGACGTTCAAACCGCAATCAGATGATGCTAGCTGTGTTGATGCTGGGTTGACAGCTCAATGTTTATAACCCATGTTTGTCATCCGTGCTGTGCCAAAAAAGGAAGTTTGCCAAAACCAAAACCTGATATCCACCCGTGGGTGCTTCTGCATGATTTTACCTGATTTGTGCTCTACATTATCATAGCTTACTACTCCACTTGTTTTTGCCAGACCAACTCATATAATGCAAGTTTCTAATTGCAAAAAACTGATTGCAGGCCATTTATTGTGACTGAAATGTTTTAAATCAATCAGAATGACTTGATCTCATTTATGAGCCTTATATATATTTTTTTTAATTTTATTTAGTTCAAATATAAACAGATTTCTTCTCTATTTTATTTCTATTATTCTATTCTATTATTTTATGTAGAAAACCCATCTATATATCATGTTAAGTACAGAGTTAATTGAATTCTCACAATTTTGTTATGAAATAAGTCTAATTTAAAAGCAATGAATACAGCTGAAGCCCTGTCGCTTATGTCTGTGTGCTATTATTTAATCTATACAGAGGTTATGTGACTATGTGTGTGATCTTCTGCTGGAGGAGTCCAACGTTCAGCCTGTTTCTACTCCTGTAACAGTGTGTGGAGACATACATGGACAGGTAAAACGAGTGTCCAAAAACATCCTTGTATTTCTATGCAGCACTGTTAATGTGACTGTAATCACATCATGCAACATCTTAACATAGTTCTAGTTTTTGCCTGTTGTACAGATATGCAATTATTGCACAAAATTTTTATCTCTTTGCATTGCAGTTTTATGATCTCTGTGAACTTTTCCGAACCGGTGGCCAGGTTCCAGACACAAATTACATCTTCATGGTGGGTTTATTTATATGAGTTTGAACTTAAAATGCATCAGTCTCAATGTTTTCTTTTAATACATTGTTTTGGCACAGCATCTGTATTAACCCTCTGTCATCTGTAGGGCGACTTTGTTGACCGAGGATATTACAGCTTGGAGACGTTCACCTACCTGCTGGTGCTAAAAGCCAAATGGCCCGACCGCATCACGCTTCTTCGTGGAAACCACGAGAGCAGGCAGATCACCCAAGTTTATGGCTTTTATGGTGAGATGTAATTTATGTATTCTGATGATCTGCAACTGCCAACTTCCTGATCACTCATCGCATTTTTGTCACTTTGTCTTACAGATGAGTGCCAGACCAAATATGGAAATGCCAATGCCTGGCGGTATTGCACAAAAGTCTTCGATATGCTAACAGTTGCGGCTGTAAGTATTGAAGTGTTACAGTAGTCAGTGGTTATTTTCCATCTTACAACTTTCTACAGTTTCATTTAACACAGCAGATTACAGTATAAATGTTTCAGTCTTACAAATGTGAAGTTGTCTTCTAATGCATGCCCGTTGTCCCCCCAGACAAAAGTTTAGACCCCACCTCATCAGGCTTTCCCAGTTTTCATCATAAGTAAAATGTGTGTGCCATTTCCTAACAATTCTGTTTTTTGTTGTTTTCTGTCAGCTGATGGATGAGCAGATCTTGTGTGTCCACGGGGGCCTCTCTCCAGACATAAAGACCCTAGACCAAATTCGAACCATTGAACGCAATCAGGAGATCCCTCACAAAGGAGCGTTTTGTGACCTGGTGTGGTCAGACCCTGAAGACGTGGATACCTGGGCCATCAGCCCCAGAGGAGCTGGCTGGCTGTTTGGTGCAAAGGTTACAAATGAGGTAGTTTTTTTGTTTTTTTTTAACTTACTTACAACGTTTACTTGTGTACATTAAGGTTAGGTTTGTTAGATCATAAAGCCATCCCTGCTTTTATTGTGTTTATAATCTTTTCCAATGGAAACATGCTGTACAAAGTGAAGTGCCCAGCATATCAGCATATTTCTGGGAACCTGCCTAGGTAACTTTTTTTTCTGAAAAAAACAAACAAACAAAACAACAAACGGTATCTAATAAATAATCATATTAATTAATTACATGAAACTATATGACTGAAACAGTAACTTTGGAGTTAATTTCAAGTTTAAAATGTTCTGTCCTGTGCAGTTCCTTATTACTAATTGCAATGTTACTTTCATTAAGCGTTTAAAAAATATGTACCATTTACTCTTTGCACCCACTAAATAGTAAAATATAGTCTAATAGTGTAGATGCTTAAAGTCCACAAAGCACCCTAGACCCCTCATGTTTCAGATTTCGAAAAAGATTTCTGTACTTGACTGTCATAGAAAAGTTGGTGCATTAATACAAGCAAAATGTGGAATACTGCAGTGGAGACAGAATTAGCAAATATATGTAGACCTATATGAAGCTTGTGACTTAAACAGTCTCTGAAGCTTCCCCTCCATCGCAGAGACAAAACAGTGGTAGAAAAGTCATATTTCCTTTGTTGTTTCCTACAGTTTGAGGTTTGACTAGAGAGTTTTTCAACTGCATAATGTTTTTTAATCTTCTGTTTTGGTTTATTTGCACCCACCAGGAAAAAAAAACTCACCAGTTGTTCATTTTCTAATGTTTGCAACATTGTCGTGGATAGAAATACACAGATTTGCTTTTTTTTTTTTAATTGTTGATTTTTAGTAAAAAAAAAATGATCAGAAACCACTTCATGATTGTGGACTACATTAATTCTGACAGTGGACCTGGACTAGTCCCCCTCCTGTCCATTGATGCATAGCTAAACTCCCTCTCTGGTCACTGATTGCATTACTACTACTAATAATATTAATAATTATACAACCAAAGTTCTGTGTATCCCCCTCCCGTAACTCTACACTGGTGCTTCCTTTAGAATGCACAGACCTATGAAGTCCCTACCTCTCTGGAAATCTCTCTAGTACTTCTCTACCTCAAATTGTTGTTTGACTTGTTTGTCCATGTACTGCGGTGTCTGTAATATTTGTTTATTGTTAAGCAAAAGTGTTGCTCTTGTTGTATGTGGTGTTTCAAAGCATGTCCCACTAGCCTGGCTCTACAATCACAATTTCGTCTGGAGAAAAACCTGACAGCACATGCAGTGGCACTTCCGTGTAATCACTCAGTGTCTGAAACTGATAAATTAGCAATATCTGCTGTATTTTATTTTCAGTAATAAAATTGTAAATAGTTTCCTTATAGACTGCACTGTCCAAGATTGCAACAAGACAGTGTGCAAGTGAAAAAGATGTAATTCAGGCAAAGGAGAAAAACTTGTGTGTATTCACCTTAGCTGTGTTTTGGGGTTTTAACATTTTTTTCTCTTTTTCTCCTTCCTTTCTTTCCCTGTGTATTCCAACAACTGAAGTTTGTTCACATAAACAACCTGAAGCTGATCTGCAGGGCGCATCAACTCGTCCATGAAGGCTACAAGTTCATGTTTGACGAGAAGTTGGTCACAGTGTGGTCGGCCCCCAACTACTGCTACCGCTGTGGCAACATTGCCTCCATCATGGTATTCAAAGATGCTAACACAAGAGAGCCAAAGCTGTTCAGAGCAGTGCCTGACTCTGAAAGAGTCATTCCACCCCGAACAACAACACCTTATTTCCTGTAAGCACATTCAAGCTGACGTAGCGCAGCCATTTGTTCAGTGTACAGATAATGACTGGGACAGTGGCATCAGCACTTGTGAACCCATATATATTTTGTACAATACATTTAGAGTATTTACAGTGCTTTTCTTGGTGCCAACTCTCAACTGCTATTCCCGCTCTGTGCATTTAATGCCATCACTCTGAAGCTGAAATCATTACAGCAAAGTAAGCTTGCTGAGCATTGTCACCTTACTGTTGTATTAGAGGAAAGACAAAAAAATCAACTGACCTTTGTAAAATGTTAGTATTTATAAATCTCCACTTCACTTTATAGTGAAAACTCACTGCTGAGCAAATTGCACATGCAGTGTTCTAGAATGTTCCATTTTAATTTGGTATGGTAATGTATCTACTGTTTGTAAGATAAGAAAAGCACTGCACGAAAGCAAAAATGACATCTATTCTGACAAGTTTCAATGAAGTTACACATTTAGTGTTATTATGTGATCTTATAAATAAACATGTAAACCTGAGAGCTGATATGTACTATGTATTAGTAGTATTGTTAAAACTGTGGTACCTTAAAAATTCTCTGTAATTTCCAGGTTTGGAATCAGCTCTTGTAATTATTATTTTTCTGTGTGTTGCCACTCTGTTTTTAATTAAAGAACTATGAAAAATCATTACATTGGTGAGGGGAAAACAATGATTTGATGCCTGATCAGAAAATAGCTTGTGATATTCAATATTAAATACTATGATCTTCAAGCATCACCCTATTAATGGCATAAAAACCAACATAAAGAAACAGATCGTGCCAGTTGACGTACTGTATTCTCCGGTTTGTACGGTATGTAACTGTCAAGGTAGCTTTTGTATTGGAGTGTCTGTGTTTGTCTCACATGTCTACAAAGACTACAGTAGCTTATGTTACTGTCATAATGTATAGGCAAGTTTTGAAAAGTCATAAGCATTTTGTTTATTTTAATGAGAAAATTCTTTAATTTTACAGTCCAAAACAAAAATTAAAGCCGCAAGCGGCATTGGTCGGGTCCTCACTTCTCGCGGGAGTGCGACTGAGACAGTCGATGTGCGTCCCAACCTGCTACACATGCCCACCGAATCTTGTAGGTGTAGATGAAACGGCCTTCCGACAGCACCCCGTTGAATGCCGAAAACACCCAAAAAATGGGCAAAATGGCCATTGATGCAAATTGCCCGGCCCACCATTTCCAAACCATCAGAGTTTTGTCGAGTATTTTGCTAACTTTTATTCACCACGTCGTGTAGTTTGTGCTGACCGAATTTGAAATGTGTACGACTTACCCCCTAGGAGGAGACAGATTTTGAAAATGGCTAAAAATGGCCCAAAATGAGCCAAAATCGCAAAATTCTGACCATGTTTTTTCAAAATGGCGGACTTCCTGTTGAGTTTAGGGCTTGGCGCCAATTAACTTTTTTGTGTGTCCTGACCTGCTACACATCCCCACCCAATCTTGTAGGTGTAGATGTAACGGCCTTCCGACGGGACTCCGTTGAATGCCAAAAACACCAAAAAAATGGCCAAAATGGCCATTGATCAATATTGCACGGGCCGCCATTTCTAAACCATCAGACTTTTGCGGAGCGTTTTGATAACTTTTAATCACCACATCATGTACTTTGTGCTTGCCAAATATCAAGTGTCTACGACTTACCCCCTAGGAGGAGATAGATTTTGAAATCGGCCATAAATGGCCGTGTTCAGGGGCCCATTTTTTGTAATTTTGTAGGGGGCGCTGTTAAACCATTTTGCTATTGAGGTGAGTATTTACCCCTAATTATAAAATTTTTCGCTGGGTCTGATGTGTGTGGCGAGTTTGGTGAGAGTGTGATTACGTTGTGTACCTCAAAAACGCGTTTCATTGTCATAAAGAAATAATAATAAACCCAAGCAGTTCCAATAGGGTCTTCGCACCCACTTTGGGTGCTCGCACCCTAATGACCAGCATTGTTACTAAAATCAGCCAATGTTAAGAATATTTGCTTGAAAATTACAATAATTATCAAATGTATTAATGAGGAGCTTTCTTTTGACTGAAGATTAATCATTTCGGTCTCAAGGTTAGTACTATTTATTTTTAATTAGTTCATCGATCCTCAATTCTTGATGGATTTAGTGGAACACATCATTTAATAAACTCCAAAATAACCTTCATTTGTGAAACTGTAGCTTGGACAATTTCCTGATGTAGAAATAGAATAAAAAGGTTTGAGAGAAAAAGACAAAGAAAATAGTGTTTGCCTCAACTTTTGGGTGTCATTTGACATGAGCGAATAATTTTCAGACTTTGCAATAATAATCCAACATGAAAGAAAGCATTTATTTTAGGCACACAGCTTCTGGAGAAATGTCCATAGCAATAAGAGTGAACTGGTTAGAGAAACTGTTAATACAGTAGAAGTGAGTGTGCCCCTGTGTGAAATCACTTCAATGCAAAATTATTACAAATTGTATCTTCCCTCGATAAGTGCATTCTTTCTAAGTTAATAAATAGAAAATTTCCTCATATGAATAGTCAAAAACAAACTTGTGAAAGACGATAGTGAAAACACAGGCCCCAAAGTAGACTCACTAAAACAAAAACAAATACATTTCTGATCACTGACACAAAATTCAGAACATTTGTGATTTCCAATTGACCTAACTGCACGGACATTGTTATAAAATGGTCTGTGAGCACATTATTTTTGGACCTATGTGCTGTGCCTATATGCATGTCTGCATCATGGCTCCACATGGAAAAGAAATGTAAGAGGAACTGATTGCAAAACTTTACAAAGATGGAAAAGGACAGGACTATCCGTAACCACGCTGCCAAAATCACACAAGACACAAAATCTTTCCAGATATTTGTGCCATACTGGTATTCTCCATGCAGAGGAAGACTGAGTCTTTCATCATAAATGAAGGTGGACATATGAAGTCCTAAAAAAAGATTGAAACTTCAGTAGGGAGAGGTGTACTTCAGTTGCATTGAGTTCCTAAGTGGGACCTGTATTTTTAATATAGTTAATCCAAACTGTTAGTTTTTAATTTTACACAAGAGCCAAAAGCCTACTGTTTAACTTGGAAGTAATGCAATTACTATAAGGGGACATTTTGGTGGCTTGCACCCTCCTCTCTCATAGACTGCACATAAGCTGTTTTCACTTTAGTTCAGTTTAAAAAACAACTTTTGCACATCCTTTGAGTGGGACAGTCATCCACGCTGGTATGAAATCTCAAGTATTCAGCATGAAATAATTAAAATGTAGCAACTATTTAGGAAATAATTCATGCGCGTGGTGTAAAACTGTTGCTACTTGCTTTTTCTGCCTGTAGGCGGCGCGTGTTGCGGCTCCACTCAGTTCTTCCGTCCAATGAGCAGCGGGTTCGCCGTGACGTCGTCAGTCATCTGTGTCGGCTGATTACGTGTAGCTCACCAACGAGCAGCTTCTAGCTTGTGAGGCGAGACAGTAGCGAGCTGGTACCCCGACCGACTGCCAAAGCTGTACTTGTATTTGAGTGTGCGGAGAAATAGCAATCGTACAGTCATTGAGCACCCTGAAATCGCCAAGGACGGATATTTTATTCGAAGTTTTTATGGTAAGAGAAAGGCGACTCCAGTTAACTAGCCGGCTAACGATAGCTAACATTACTCGGTGGTGGTAACGTTGACTGTCATTGTTAAGGCTAAGAGAGCTAGCTGGCTAGCTATATGTCAAAACATAGTCTGACAGAGTAATTACGCATTAAATAATTGCATGAACATTGATTAGACACACTTAGCTTTTGCAATATATGGCCGAAGCCATTCACAGTTTAGCTAGAATGTAGAGTTAGTGAACGGTACATTCGAGCCCAACCATGGAAAAATATTTAGTTTCACATTCTGAGAAGGCTTTGTCAAAATCTGGTTTTGCTTTTCAGTGCATTTATTTTTGATAATCCCTTTTCCAGTATTAGATTTTCGGAACTTTACAAACAACACATCTTGTAGTGACAAACATTAAAAAGTCTGGTGCAGTTTGCATGACAACAGAGGTATTCAGAAGGTTGTCATCTGCTTGGTGTAACCGGAATTATCGGACAACTGTTGGAAACATTTTGTCTTGCAAGCAGTTGTAACGTGTGTTTGACAAACACTGATTAAAAATAAATAAATTTATCAGTACTAAAAACAGCTGGAAGTGGCCTTTAGCAGACAGATTAAACAACCACAGCCATTTTTTTACTGCTGTCATTGATATGTCAAAATAGCACACTAATTATATCATGCCAAGAATAGATGCCAGGGAAAAAAAAACTGTACTAGATTACAACAATGTAGCATAGGATTGTTAAAAAAAGAGATTGCTACTGTTATCAATCTTGGCATTTTATTAACCGTCTCTTTTCTTTTTCTAGATGTAGCAGAATGGAAATACCAGTGCAAAGCTCTTTAAACTGGTGCTGCATAAAGACGTGGCTGCAAATTGCACTAAGAAAGTGACATTGAAAGGAACAATATGTTTGCCAAATTGAAGAAGAAGATTGCAGAGGAGGCGGCCACAGCACCAAAGAGTGGTGTTCGTATACCCCGCACCATCAGCAAGGAATCCATCACCTCAGTGGGGGCAGACTCAGGGGATGACTTTGTAAGTACTGTGAAATCATCACTAGAGTTATGTTTCACAGTTTCTTCTTGTGTATGTGTTTTTTAAAAATGTTTTGCTATACTTCTAGTGCATGACCAAACACTGCTTGGATGAACGATTGCACACTTAACAATATTTTTATGGATTTAATTGAAAATAAGTAGTGATTTAGTTTAGAAGGTGAAGACATTACCAGCTTTGGAATGATGATTGTGTGTCCCCCGTGTGGCAGCACTGTAATATTTAGGCCAGTTGTCTTAATGTCAGAGATTCTCTATCAGCTTCTGTTGATGCTGATGGCTGTGGTCCAGCAGCATTAGTAATCCTCTCTGTGGCAGCATTAAAGCCTTTTACCACCAATCTCCATCACTGCCAATATGAAGTTGTGATTAGTATAGCATCTTTCAGTAATGTTCTCAAGAAGAAGCATTTAAATTTAATTATGAAATTAATAGGTAATTAATAGTAACCAAACGTCAGCAGTTTATCACTAAAACATGAAAGCCTTAAAGCCATTTTTTGTCATTGCTTGCATGATAATGAAAAGGCAGACATTTGATTAATTCTCTTGTGAAATTAACTATGAAGACAATGGTTTTGTTTTTGTTCTGCTGTTTCATTGTTGACAGTTAAATACAGCAGTAACAGAGGGACTATGGATGGATGATGTTCCATCATCATTTGTTACATGTCATGTGTCACTCTGAAAGTCACTGAAAAGTCCCGGAAATTGAGGTCAAGGTAATCTTCGAAACTTCGGCTGACTTTTGAAGTAGTAACCACCTGGGCAGTGCTATTATTATAAAACCAGGATGACTTAGTGGGTTGGTCTCTTTTGTACTTAGTGTGTGTAAGCAGGACACTCAGGGCTTTCAACAAGGATATGGAGTAGCCAGAATTTTTTGATGCAATAGCCCAAATTTGGTGGCCTTTTGTACATTCTTATGCCCTTGTTCCATCATCTACACTGATCTAAATTTTTCATATGCTTTGTGAGGTTGTCTACCTGGTTGTAGATATACAGTGAAATATGTGAAAATTAGGCTTCACATACATTTTAGCTCACACAGTTTGTAAACATCTGTAATGTTTAAAACCACACCTACTGCTAACTGATTGTAATAAGAGTCATTAAACCTGGTTAGATTGTGAATGTGTTGTCTTACTAGAAGTGTAAATGTACTGTTATTCAACCAAAATACACAATGTTAATTTAAGGGGAACACGTTTTTGCTCCCTTGTCTTATTTGGCCCTACATATTGGTAATCAATTATGTAGAAAATCAACCAGCACCAAAAATAACTAGAGTGAATCACTTGACTCAAATCATGTGAATCCACTGAATCATCTCAACTTCTAATCTCCTTTAGCTGTATAAAGCGCAGTGTAAAAAAGCATAAATTCTTACATTAAGCCCATAAGTGTATGTGTAGTGTATTCTGACCCAGCAGTGCTTTCAGTTAACATTTTATTGCTTACTGCACAATCGTCCTGTTTCAGCCACCAGTGTTTTCTGTTGTTTTCTGTCTAATGAAAATGTCTGTGCAATCAATGCATTTTGTAATGTTTCATCAGTTATTCTGCTAATATTTATCAAACACTAAAGATGATCCTCTGTTGTCTATTGGCAGGACACTGCTGTGGTACAGACACATAATCATGATTCTTTATTATTATGTTTGCATGTTTAAAAATGACAGCTAGTGGTCTTAAAATGTACACACAGCAAATTGCAACTTGTTATTCAAACCTATTTTACTTGAATCAGAAATTCCTATATGGAAGTAGCTGGCTGGAGTTAAATAAATAGTCAGGTGTTAGTTTTAGTTAGTTGGTTTTTATTTTCTATTTAAAAAAAAAAAGAAAGAAAGAAAGAAAAAAAAGAATTTTTAGCCTTTCTTTGATCAGACAGTGAAGTGAGAAAAACAGGGTGAGAGCAGGGGAATGATGTGCAACAAATGATCTGGCCAGTCGGGAATCAAATGGAAGATCCATCGCTCAGAGTGTATGTGCTCATATGGTTTGTGTTCTAACCCTCTGACTATTGGGTCGTTCCATGTTTTACTTTGTCTTAAGGCCAAGCTGCTGTTCAGTATTTAGCTCTGCATGACAGATTCCCTTTTTGTGTCATCACAAAACATAGTCAGAGTTTATTTTATCTTTCTTTTTGTTTGATTGGTATGGCTGCTTATTTGGACCTTCTTCAGTGCGTTCATGCATGCATGCATGCAGTGACAGTTTTGTCTAGCTCTTCCCTTATTGTTTTGAAGACCAATGTTGCTCTCAATGCTTGTAAATAAAATCCATATCTGTGTAAAAGCTCTGTTCATTGGTGCAAACAAGATGGTGTCATCTCTCACTGGCAGGGCCAGACTCCTGAGGCTGTGGTGTTGTCTCAGTTGCACTTCCTAAATAATTTAGTGAAGTGGCCGAGTAACAATACTGCTAGCCGATATGTGACATTGTGATTTTGGTAGGACGACAACATAGTAGTCTGTATGCCACAGTTTATCCTGCTTGTTTGCACATCATCCATTTCATATACTTATGGTTTTCTTGCAGCCCACTGGCTAAATACCAATGACATGATATGGTATGGTGGGATCTGTAGCATAGCAACTCTGCAATAAGATTACAGAGCATCTTTCGGTGATATAAAACATCAAGGATAAACTTCAGATGTTGGATTTGATAAATGATGTCCAGGGAATTCGGATGGATCATTAGATTCGAGACGTAGCAAATAGAGCAATGCTTACCATTAAAATGCTTAATCTCTTACAACTTACCGATTTCTTACTGTTTAAAATTAACTTGTTATTTAATACTTGTAGGTCTATAAAATGTTCAAACTCTTTCAATTGACATTTTCTCAGTGCGGATGCTAATATTGTTTGTTGTTTTTTTTTTTTTTTAGTTTACTTTTGTATAACATGAAAGAAAGCAGCAAACATTTACATTAGGGCAGCTGAAACCCTAGAATATTTGATCCTTTTGTTTGGAAAATCAATAAAATCATTAGACAGCTATTAAAATAGTTGCTCACCAACTTTCTGTTGATCGTCTTACTGTTCATTCGATGATTTGTTGCAGCTCTGTAATACTCTGTGTATCTTTAGGCATCTGATGGCAGCAGCTCCAGGGATGACCTGCCCGCCCAGCTCCTCAGAAGAAACGATCAGATCAGGAAGCTGGAGGCCAAGCTATCAGGTAGGACAAGTTAGACTAACGTTAAGCAAGTTAAATGAGTCAGCCTGAGGCTTTCCGGAGAGATCAGTACTCAGAAACAGTTGCATTTAAACTCAAGTGCACCATGTACCACAGTGCACAGGGCTGCAAGTGATACACCCTCTTCCAACTGTTGGACAGTGAAAGAACATCTGATTTTTTTTTCTAACTCACATGATTATTATCTCACAGAGGGCTAATACATTAACCTAAAATCTAAGTACAGTGTTGATCAATAATTTACACTAATATTTTGTCTATTAATGATGTAATAAACTATCAGTTCACAGCATGTTGCCTTTAGACAAACATCAAGCACAGTAAAATACAGGTAGTTTTACTTTGTCTGCTGCTCTGCAAACAGTCCTACCCATCATGAACAGAAGCACTTCAGAAATTTGATAATGATGAGTTTAACCACACGGGAATAACCATGTGAACACCTATGGAAACAGACAAATAGAATAATTACGACAAATTTTATCCATGTTATAGGCACTATATTGGATAAAACATTGGTCTTGGTAGTATTACTTTTAGGTACGCCTAGAATGATTGCCTCTAAATCTAGGAGCCTGTCAGCAGCTTCAGCTTAATCTGTCTTTGCCAAAGAAATGTGATAAAATTCTGTCAGTAACTAGTTTGAAAGCTGGACGATGTAAATGCTTGAGTAAGTGTTGTAGTTTAGAGTGCATTACAGAGTCAGTCTAGCTTTTATCTTTCTGTGACACAACTGCAACACTTTGTGAGCCTGATTGATTCATTGCCTTCAGTTCAGTTTGCTGTAATTTTGCCTGAGAGCTAGATTCTAAGCTTAAGTGAGTCAGTTTCACAGCAAGATAGTGGCAGCTTATCAGAAATGGCATGCATCATGATATCAATGTCAGGTTAGCTGTGATAGTGTTACAAATACAGATTATTAAGTTTATTTGGCCCTTCACTCTCTCAACCATTTAAATTTACCAGTGAAAGCTGAGCTGTGGTTGCCTTAGAAGAGCAGTGTCCCTCTCCTGTTTTGAATTTAAAGCAGAATGGCTGATTTCTTTCTAAACCTAACTATGCTCTACATGCTGTAAAAAGAGGGTGTTAGCCATTATTTGTTTTGTTAATTGTGATTATAGTTTGTCTCAGAATGACGATGATAATTTGTTACTGTTTCAATGTTTGTGGTGTGTTTATTTCAGGTGAAAACGACGTAAAATATTCTTAGTTTTAGACTGTCCCCCCCTCCTCTTCTCAGTGCATTAGTGCCTTTCTTTTGGGTGGCTTTAGTGACGTTGCACCCTTAGTAAAGGTTAAAGGTTGCATATTCTCATGCTGCCTTTAAACTACTATGGTTTTCTCAGATAAGAAAATCATTAATTGTTTTACTTTCCATTATTTCTCAACCATGTTTTCCCTTTTGTTTTCTCCCTCTCCTTTTGTTCACCTCCTCCCTGCCTCTCTTGACTGTCATCTACCTGCTCCCCATTGTTGTTTGTGTTGTGTTCTCTGTGTGTGTGTGTGTGTGCGCGCGCGTGCGTGCGTGCGTGCGTGTGTACGTGTGTGCATGTGTGCACATGTGCGTGCGTACGTGTTCGTGTGTGTGTGTGTGTGTGAATGTGTGTGTGTGCGTGTGTGTGTGTTGTTGATACCCCATCCCATCATCCTACTTCCCAACACCAGACTACGCTGAGCAGCTACGAATTATGCAGAAGACCAAGGACAAGCTTGAAATTGCATTAGAAAGGCATCAGGATTGTACGTACCTCTACTCTCCTCCCAACTAGCTTCCTTTCTTTTAACTGTCTGTCCACTCTAATAACCATAACCTGTGCATCATCACTTCCTCTCATTAAGATATTTTTGATTCCAGATGCTAATATCATGGGCTTTAAAGGATTTCTATTGGAGTGCTGGATGTTTTTTTTTTTTCCTTTTAATCTAAAAATCCATCCTCTCATCTTCTACACTGGTATTTGTTCAGCACATTGACTTTAGAGTTATGTACACAATATCTGGTTCTCTGCCCTCAATTCCCCCCACACTTTTATGTGACTTAATAAACGTCACACACGTGTCCTGTTTCCTACAAAGTGTGGCAGCAACTCCCAAAGATGTGATTTTGATTTTTAGACCAAAACTGAAGTTCACTCGCTACTTTAGCACTGTCTGTGAACATTTGGGTATTTACTACAGCCACACACAATATTTGGATATCAATATGTCTTATAGTGGAGTTGCGCTATGGTCTCCTTGTCTTTACTACCAGTGAAGAAACTGGTCTATCCACCTCTTTGATGGAATTATTATTTATATGTTGGTCAGTTTTTGTGATGTCAGAGTGTCTGTTTGATATTGTTGGGATTTGCTTTTCATAGTGTATTTATAGTCCTGAGTACCAGTCTTTTTGAGGACTACATGACCTCAAGTCCATCCAGACAAAGAAGACCACAATCTGCCTACCCTGTTGTCCGCTGTTGGTTTGTTTTCAGAGTCACAAACATCTTTTTACCACTCCACTATTTTTTAATGGACTTTATGGGACTAGCACCTCTGAAGCATGAAATCTGAGCTACAGCCATTTTCACGTGAAAAATCTTTGCTTATGTGAGTTTGATAGTAAAGAAAACTTAATCTTTAGGGTATTGGACTGTTTTTCAAACAAAACAAGAATAATGGCATTACCTTGGTGTTCAGGAAACTTTGATGGGCATTTTTCCTTGTGATGTTTTATAGATAGTAGCTTTACTGCGTTTTAGTTTTTTGTCAGTTGCCATGCATCGCTTGTCTTTGCCTGTTTTTGCTTCTGGGATGAACGCACTTCTTAATCTGACTCTTTTTCACAGCTACTAACAGTTCCACTATCTGTTGCTATTTAAAACTTCTATTATTTATCTATTTATTTTTTTGCATACAAACCTTTCTGTATGGTTTCCATATTTCCCTTTCTTTGTCTCTCTCTTTCACTTTTACTGCTCAGCATCCATAAAGAAACTTCAAGACCAGAATGAATCTCATCAGGTCAGCAGAGCCAAAATGGCAGAGGGGATGACTTTGGCTTTGGAAAAGAAGGATCAGGTCAATACCACTCTTTCTCACTTATTATTACTCAACAGTGCTGGTTTATTGCTTGTGTACTTACCTCTTCCTATCCTTTACCCGTAGGAATGGATGGAGAAGATGGCCAGTGTAGAAAAGGTAAGTTTTTAAATCAGTATTCAATGTTGTTTTGAATCATGTATAACTGAATTGCAATCCGTTTTGCAAATTTAAGATATTTAAATTGAACTCCTGGTTGTATCAAACACGAAGGATAAAAAAGTCCCTCACATCCCTCACATCCCTCACATCTAAGCTGTTTGGTATTGAGGTCCTTGATATCACATCTCTACTGTCACATTTGTCACTACTGTGCAGTGTCTGGTTGCTAATGAAATTTGAAGCTTCTGCTCATGCCAAGTGTCCACACTACTCTGAAGTTGTACGAACCCTAAAATGGAGACCTTTGGAAATGCAACTGACCTTGATTTAGTTTTAAAACTCCAGAGGTGTGTTAGCCTAGACAACAGACACACATTTACTGTCTGATTGGACTGTACTATCACGTGTGTTTCTTGATTCATCACGCTCACATCACATGATTGTTTGCTGTAAGAGGACTAAGACATCAGCCTCGTCTACTCGTGGTCAATTCAATGTGGACATTGAATTACACTTGTTGCTGACCTTTTTGTCTCTGCTAGCAACTGTTGTGCAGTTAAGGAAATCTTTGGTCTTCCTTTTTGCCATTGCCATTGCTTCTTCAGTTTTTTCTACTACTATACACCCAACCCCCTGCTTCATGCTTACACCAGCACCTGCATACCCATTGTACCTGAATAGTCATATGGTATGCCTTCTTGGGCATTCTAGTCTGCACAGCGATTATTTCTGAAACTGAGGTGGAATGCTTGTCTGGATGGAGAACGTTTTCCTTTTAAAACGCTGTTTTGAAATGAAAACATGTTAGTGTGGAGGTAACCTTAGAAAACAGTTCCATAGTGTTACAGAATTTCAAAAACTCCACTGGAAGAGTTTAAAGTTCTGCTCTTGAAACCTGCATGGATGGAGTGGACAATGCAACGGAATAAAGCTTTAATATAGCTGTTGTGTTTGTTTAGGAGAAGGCTGCCATGTCAGCCCGGCTAGAGGAGATGATGGAACAAAGCTTAGCACTCTTCCAGAAAAGAGATGACCTGGATGAACTGGAGGGCTTTCAGCAGCAGGAGCTCGCTAAAGTTAAGCACATGGTGCGTACATGTGGAGCTTGGAACTTTTTTCATGACATTTTTCATTTAAAATGGAAATTGGAAAAAAGTCAGAAAGGATCGGTGGTCATTTAAAGAACTACGTTTTGTACTCAGTGCTGTCTATGTGCCTTGTGTAGGAAAGGAGACTCTCTTTGGCACTAAATATGTTTGAAAGCACTTGAGATGTGATTTGATGTAACTTGGGTTCATAGCTTTACATTTTTAGCACATGGCTCATTTGCGGATTGTGATTTATTACCCATTTATGCCCATCAGTTGCTGAGGAAGGAGGAGTTGCTGAGCCAACAGGAGCGAGAGATTCAGCAAAGAGAGGCTGAAGTTCAATCAGCAAAACGAGGACTGTCAGAAGCTCGGAGGAAACTCCAGGCTCTGGAACAGCAGCATGAGGAGAGCTGCAGACTCAACTCTGAGCTTGAAATAGAGCGGTAAGAGGGACTGCAACAGGCAGCAGCATGAAAGTTTTTTCATGATATGATACCATAATTCGGAGTTTTTAAAGGTGGGAGTCTTTTGGTCAACTTTCTGTGTTAACATTCCCAGGCAATTAAAAATAATTAAAATTGCAAACCACATTCCCCAAAATTACACAGGATTTGCCTGCAAACTTTAAAGTTGCCAAACATAAGACGTTAAATACCCTATCACCTGTTCTACAAATAAGACTACATTTGTTGTTGGACTATTATTATTGTGAATGAGTGCTACAAGTCAAAGTGCATCTTATTGGATTTGTACAGAGAAGAACTGCTGCTGCTTAGAGAGGAGGCAGACAAGAAGATCAGTGAGCTGGAGGGACGATGCCAGGAGCTGCAGTCAGTTATCCAGCAGGTCTCTGAAGACTTCCAGAAGGTCAGTCCTGCATACAAACTGCACATGCTAAACTGTAATGCACTGATCATTCATTAACTTTTCTGCTAAAATGTGAAATGTTTTGTGAAATATTGTTTTTCAGTCGCAGATTATGGCGTCAACTTTAGACAAGTCCCTTCATGAATTACAGACTGAACATGATGCCCTGAAGTTGCAACAGCAAAAGGTCAGAACAGAAAGAGCAGTTCACTTGATCAATAATAATGATGATAATAATAATAATAATAATCATAATAATAATCTCCTGTAGCTAAAGGTGGAAGGCAAGCAATCACAATCTAACTAGGTTCAAGTCAAATTGTTAAGTATTACAGAATAAGATTGTATTCCAGCCAGTATAATCACTGTGTTTAATCAGTTCGCTGGGGCTGTGAGGAAATAGTAGGGAGTTTTAAATAAATGTGAAATTACAAAAAAATAATTGATTGTTTCAGATGTTTCAAATGCCATTTCAGTCTCTTGTGGGGAAAAAAAACATAAATAACCCTTGGTTTAAAGTTAAAGAGAAACTTCAAAAGTTTTTAATAGTTTCAACGATAAGAAAGCCTGGATTCCCTACGTGTTTTTGAACGTGTTTGCCATCTATCATCAGGCTGCTGTGATGGAAGAAGACAAGGAGCGACTGTTGGTGGACCTTCAGAAGAAAGTAACCTCCTTGGAGAGACGGCTGCAAGGGAACCTGAGCCAGGATGAGCATCTGCAGGAGTTTCTCCAGGAGGTAAATGTACATTTCATAATGTAAACAACATCTTTCTGTTCTAGAGACTTTATTTTCAAGCATCATATTGATTAGAAGGAAAAGAAGTAGTGACACAGACACCCATTAATCAGTGCTGTTGATGCCTTTTCAGAAGTCTAGCCTGGAGCAAAGTCTGGAAGAGACCAGAGCAGAGCTGCTGGCTGTGCGGACAAACCATGCGGATACTGTCAGCTCTTTGGAGACACAGGTAAACCAGGGCATTCAGTCAACCCTAAGCGCTAACACATGGCAGTGATGACACTGTCGGGCACCAAATCTGCAAACCTGATATAAATAGATGTAACTTGTGGTCATGAAGTAGAATATTACCTAATGCGGTAATTAGAAGTAGAAGTCCACCATGTATTGTTTAGGGGAATGGTCTGTGATAATTTAAACACATCAAATCAGACACAAATATGCAGTCTTACTACAAGCTATACAAAGTGTTGCACCCACATACCCAGTCGAGCAGGTCAGAGGAACAAAACAGCTGTACCTTTATTTATTCCTTTTACTTGTATGACTTCTTTCATTCCTAATTTTACCCTGTTCCAGTTTGGTCACTTTAACTTTCAATTCAGTTTTAGTACTATACTTTGATAGAGTGTCAACAAAAAATGTGGTGTTGGTCCTTTAAGAAATCAAGATATCATAGGAAACATAAACACAATACTAGAATATATAATTAACATGTGTCTCGTGTCTGTCCTCAGGTATCCAAAATGAGCTGTAGTATTACAGAGCTGCAGACTCTTCTCCGACACAAAGATGAGTCCTCCAGGGCCTACAAGGAGAGAACAGACACACAAGTAAGTTGTGAGAAACCACGCACTTTGCTGTAAGAAGTAGATGGATAAAATAATACTGTCACTCACACTCACTTTTGCAAAGTCATGGGTTACCCTGGGATTCAAAACTGAGATTAGAAAATCAAACTGAAGTTACTCCACAGGTTTATAATGCCACATTGTTAATGATACATATGACCCATGGAGCATTCATTCATTAATAGCACATTCGCTGTATTATGTTCTTCTTCAGATAGCCAACCTGGAGCAGCAAGTTTTAGAGAGCAGTGAGAGACTGAAGAGCACAGAGCAGCAAATCACAGAGAAACAGCAGCACATTGATAAACTGGTAAGTACCACTTGCATTCGGAGCACAAAATTAATCTTTTTTTTGTTGTTGACAGAAATAGATTTGATATTTCAGCAAGTGTGGACAGAGTAATCATTGTACTTTTGATTAGGTAGATATGGATTGGAAGGTTGAATGCATGCAAAATTGTCATGTATGCCAAACTAAATCAGTTGTTTATCAATCATTAAACGGTTAATCCACTAAATTTTTAGTTAAACAAAAGTCAAAATGTCTGCTCAGCAAATGGCCAAATGAAACCAATATGTGTAATAGCAAAAGAGCTTGACTTTGGTGCCATCTGGTGGTTTTATCAAGGGTAAAAATTTGGCAAACAGCAATGCACAGCCCCATAATGCTCTTAATGTCACAAGTGTTCATCATTCAGTCAAAAAATTATTCTTGCGAAGTCGTTCTGGTCCTGCAACTCTTGTGTGTATGAATAAATGCATACTTGCAGAACAGGATTTTATTTCTGTCATAGCACAGCCCTGGTATCAGTAAAAGTGTCATTTACATAGAATTTTGGTTGAGAAAGAAAAATATCAAATACTAAACTTAACTTGCCACATACTTTCTTTTCCCAAGACATATAATAGAGTATGCTGATTATTGTTCAGTCAATGCTATGGCTGAGCATTTCTGCCTAGAAACTGTAGTGTACAAATGTCAGTTTCATCCAAGCTACTTTAAAGCGGTGAACTGATTCTTTTCATTTTTAGAGGATTACTCAATGACTGGACAGTGACTTTAGTAACCTATGCTATTAAGCCACAGTCTGCACCTGTTTGTAAACCAGAGCAAATAAAAGAAAGCCACAGTATGTTGCAATTAAAAACTTCACATTGGTTGTGTGCAGTCAAGTCCCTTTTCAGGGGTAAAAAAGGGATTTTTTTCATCTGGTTAAAAATAAGTTGAAGATAATTTTTGTATGCATATGTTTAATTGTGCATTTTTATGTTTTGTTCAGCAAAGAGAGTGGAGTGAAGAGAAAGCCTTTCTGGACCAGCAGGTGTGCTTGTTAGAGCAGCACAATCAGAAGAATGTCAGCCAGCTGGAAGAAAGCATCACTTCTTTACAGACAGACAAACAGAAACTGCTTGACACAGTGGTATGTTTGCTGCTTCTCATTTTCCCTCTTTTCATTTTGTTTGTCAGGTTTTTGTATAATATGCAATACTATGTGGAAGTGGTGCTGGTAGGGTTCCACCTCGGGTTGTGTAATGGATTGATGAAGCAGCAATGTTTATGTCCCCTGTCTGAAAAGGGCTTTAAATGGCTGAACTGGAGAAGCTGCATTGACCTACCGTGACGAAAATGGATGTAGCATTCTTGTCCTTAATTTCAGTTGCATCAATTTTGGTGGAGTTCAGAATCATTTTAACAAATTCAATAGCATTCAGTTACTTAGTTGTAATAAGGCTGTTGCTTGATCTTAATTTAGAGTTTTGATTACCTTGAGTTGTCAGATGTCACTGTTGTCCGGTAATGGGGATAGGGGCTCTTTATGTGTTGCAAAGTTCTCCCAAATGTCAGTTTGAGGAAAGGATATCTGTAAGCAAGGTTGGTGGTTTGATATGTGTAAATGGGAAACATTGTAAAGTGCTTTGAGTACTTCTAGAAAGGCGCTATGTCAGAACAGAACATTTACCATTTACCATTCCTTTCTATACAAGCCCATGGTTATTCTTTTTGCCGTTACAGTTGGGGAGCAATTACCTTTTTTCAGGTAGAATGTCGAAAAAATAGCCAAAGGCTTAAGCAGTAAGCTAGCTGTGAAAAAAACATGTTAATGTAATAATTATAGAGAAACAAGAGTGAAACTAGAGTGGGGCAAGTGTTTGTCCTACGTATGTTGACTAGTTTTCTTCTGGCTCCCTATTTTTGTGTGGTAGGCTGACCTGAACAAGCAGATGGACAAGGTAAACTCCACTCTGAAGGAGCAGACAGAAGAACTGGAGCAATGCAAGGTAAAAACTAAAATGCGCTAGTTTTTTTTTGCATATATTCACATTTTATTGAGTGGCTGACTCTTATTCTTATTTGAATTTCTGTGTTTAAATGGCAGTCTATATTTTCCAAATTAATTTGCTCCAACTCTTCAATGTTGAAGTGTGTAACGATTTGGAGAAACAGGGAAATTCTATTGCTTAGACACTACAAGCAGAATGTTACACATTGTATAGAATGTATAGTTTATCTAAAAGCGAGGAAGTAGCGTGTGTTTGTATTCCTCAATGTGTCCCTCAGGCAGAGCTAAACAGTCGGCAGACAGTGAGTACAGAGATTGCCAAAGCCCTGGAAGAAACCAGACGACAGAAGGAAGAGCTGCAAACACAGGTCTGTTGGCAAAACAACATCATGCAATATTCAGAAGTAGTTAACATGTGGTCTCCTACAAATGATGTAGCTGTCTTCCTTGAGACTTGTTACAAATACACACCTGTACATCAACTTACTTATCTGTGGACTGGACCTCACGTATTATAAGACAATAGAAAATAAATTCATAGCTGTTTGTTGTTCTTTTTGCCAGTGTATAAGTGTGTACTGTGTAATAAAAAGTACCTGCCTTTTCATGATGCCAGGTTGGAGAGCTGACAACATCTCTACAGAACTCACAGCAGGAACTGACCACTGCCGCTAAGAAGCTTGTCCTGAGAGACGAAGACGTCGAAACACTCCAGATTGGTATGCACACACTACACATTTCTTAAAGGAAATACTGGACACAGTCGGACCTACAGCTTTGATTTGTAATGAACAGCAGTCCTATTAATCAAGATGTTCCCAGTAGTCCAGCCTTGCATGAATATCCAAACCTTAAAAAAGCAGACCTCATTAATTTCCTTCCCATATACAAGTTCCCATTCTTGTCCAAAGTTTTGCCTTCAGCCTTCAGTTCAGACTTCTTATCAAATTTTCCTCCTCTATTGACACTTTAAAGAAAAATCTCAAGATATACATGTCTTCAATGGCTTTTCGATGCTCTTAATGAGCTTAATCTTAATTTTAGCAAATCATATTTACTTTTTTTGTTTTTTACAATTTGATTCTACAGTTTTTTTTTTCAGTTTTCTCTTGCAGTTTTGCACACATTTTTGTTTTTGCCTGCCATGTCAAGCACTTTGTTTAACATCAGCTGTTTTAAATTGTGATATATATTTTAAAAAAACCTTGATTTTATTTTATAAATTCTTTCTAAAAATTGCCACCTGAATGGTGGAGTTTGGTTGCATTAAGCATTAGCTTATCATTTTATTACAAATCAGATGTGGTTCACACACTGTGGTTCCCTGCCAAAAGGAAAGCTGTGATTCTGTTTACTTGTGTATTGGATTTACTGAGATCTAAGTCTGCTGATGTCCTTTTTGAACAGATTCCACATGAATACATTTAATTGTAATTGTGGAATTTAAAAAAAACACATAAAACATAGAATGATAGAAAGTATAGCTTGATTCTGTAGAATTTGTCCACGCCATTCCATATGATTTTTGATTCAAAAACAATGTGTGTGTGTGTGGCATGCAGAGGTGCAGAGTCGGCAGACCTCACTGGACCAGCTGCAGGAGGAGACTGAGCGGCTGCGAGCCCAGCTGGAGCAGATGGAGCGGGACAAAGACTCCCAGCTGATCAGCCTGAGGGAGGAGCTGCTCAGCCAGACACAGCAGCTAGACAGCTGCCAGGCGCGGGTCAGAACCTACACGCCGTCAAAAACTTTCGAACATATGTGTACATATTCTCACAGGAACATACAGTGTCTCTCAAATATAACAATAATGAACATGTCATTAAAAATAATGCAGCAAATAATATGAAGTGAAAATAGTTCCAGGCAAATGTTCATGTTGCTCCTGCTCAGCATTTTCCTTAACTCCTCATATCAAACCAGACAGTTTGCAGTTATGCTGATCCAAACTTTCAAACCAAAAACAAAAGAAATAATATTAAAGAATATTAAAAGAAATAAGAAATAGTATTATAAGTTGTCTTGCTTCTGTTTTTATTTTGTGTTGTAATGTGATTTTGTCTTTTATGTGTTGCAGAACAGAGACCTGCTGGAAAGCATTTTTAAATGAGTCAGGCCACTTTAAATATAACATGTTACTTTGTACCATTGCTTCTATACTTAAAGGAAAAAGAGTTACATTTAATTGTACATTTAATCTTTTGAGGTTATTGTTGTGTCAATAAAGCAAATTTTTAAAACAGTGTTCATATAATGACATTTTATTAGATGTTGTACTTTGGCTAGTTCTTGATGATGGGTGATTGATATTATTTCTTTTAATGCTACAGCAACTTTCTAATCATCAATAAAAGGGTTGAGGCAAGGTTATAGAATTTACTTTAAAACTAACTCGCGTTACATTAATGTTCTTTTCCTGGAATATGAATTCATGGTCTGGGTTGTTTAATGTGTATTCTACAGATCTCATACCTGGAGGTGGAGGTGGAAACACTGACAGAACAGCTTCACAGTCCTGAAGTGTGTGAAGAGGATCAGAATGGCAGTGTGACCATGGATGATCTGGATCACATCCAGAAAGTTAACAGAGAGCTGGAGCAGCAGCTCAGTGACAAGAACAGGGTTAGCCACCTTTATCTTACATTTTGTGGTTCCTCTAGCTAAAACAGCAATATCACCTCTGGGCAACCTGCAAATACATCCAAGCATCACTGTAAATTAAACAAACTGATGCTGTTTTGCAGACCATTAAGCAGCTGCAGCAGAGACTGGCGGAACTGAAAAGAACTCTGCAGAAAGAACTGGTAAGACACAGTGAATCTCGTTGTGGTGTTATTTCGGAATTTGTCTGCATGCTGAAAATTTTGTGATTAAGTTAGTTGATCTATTTAGTCTCTTAAAACTGGAGAAAATAAAAATAAGGCAATGAAATCTGGACAACTACCCTTCAATTTTTCTTCTCTGGTTTGGCTAAACGTCATACTAAAGCTGGTATGAATATAAATTCTTCAAAAATTCAGTTATGCCTGCAGCTTAAGAAAAAAATAAATTGCAAATGCAAAGTGAGAAAATACAACAAAATATTAAATCACACTGCAAATACAGAAGACATTGAAATACTGAAATGCTGCTGGTAAACAGCTGGTGTCTGGGCTTTTTTTGCTGAAGTATGACTGCTTTAAGTCCTTCCACATTTTTGGAAAAGGAGGTTGAGAGAGTTGGTGGGAATTTACAACCGCACCACTGGACGACACTTAATCCTTTACCCTCTTAGTATTTGGTTGGGTTTTATGTTTTTTTCAGGATATTTTGACATTTGGGTGTGTCAGCATTTACTTTGAATGCTGTGCATGAGTTGTCAAATTGGTGAAGTTTTTTTTCCCTCATTTGTGTTTAGTCTATTGTATGTGTTTTCTTACATTGCAGCACATTCAGGGTAACTAAACATCAGTGAAAGTATTTCTAGCATACAGGTTGTGAGTTAAACTTGACCCAATGTCATGAAACATTGATCTGACAAACAAAAATGTGTCATAGTTCAATAAAAAAAAATGTGAGTTTTTACTTGTACATTGTATAATATTAGAACGGCCATCCTGGTAATTTTTAATTATTTTTTTTAACCTGGGTGTTATTAACTACACTATAGATTAACCTTTTTTTTGTTCAAAATATTTGTTCAATTTTAAATGTATTATGTTAAACTTCCCAGTGCCCTGCAACGACTTGCATGTGAACATCACAATAAACAGTTTTACATAATACAGTCTGGCTCGCCAGCACCACTAGCTATGACTTTCACTGAACATGAGAAGCTTCACAAAGGGAGGACTTGTTGAAGGACCATTCTTTTGGATTGTACTACACTATGCAGAGTTTTGTGTTTTTTTGTGCTCATTCAGTATAAGTTACGATGAATGTTGTATGCGCCTTTCCCTCTTTGTAATCTGTAGAAAATAAAGCCTGAGCCAGAAGTTGAAGGAAAGGAGAAGTTGCCAGAAAGCCGAGCTGAAAAACAGGAGAGGGTTTGTTCAGACCCCCCGCTGGCATCCACCCCAAGCCCCCCGACCTCCAACACCACAGTGACCAACACCTCAGACCTCAACGACTCACGAGAAATCAACTTTGAGTATCTCAAGCACGTCGTCCTCAAGTTCATGTCATCCAGAGAAGCTGAGGTAAGTCTCATTTTGTACCAAATCTTTTCTGTGTGGTACTGCAGGAGTCTGTTATGTATTTACTACATGACAGATCCAGGCTTTGCTACAAACCCAGACTGAATCCATTTTGTTTTGCTTCCTTAGGCATATCAGCTAATACGAGCTGTGTCTGTGCTGCTAAATTTCACTCGTGAGGAAGAGGATATGCTGAAGCAAACTCTGGAGTACAAGGTTGGTGTTTGAAAACGCTCACTATATTCAGTCATAATCCCAATCTCCCAAAGGTTAGTATGATAACTATAACAATTAGTAATTTATTTTTTATAATCCATGATGGCTGTGAATTAAAATGGTCTCAAATGTTTACTCTGTCATGGGGCTGACCCAAGGGCTGCAAGGACAGACTTCAGGACAATAGTTAGAAATCCAAATCATAACATCAGGCAATGGCTTGGCAGCTACAAGTCTTTTGCTGTGAGGCAGCAGCATACACTGTAAAATTAGAAATAGTTCGACTTGATGACTTTAAATAAAGTTATTTACATTAGTGTTGATGATTTTGATTAAAGCAAATGCTGCTTTCAAGAGAAGAACACAAAGTGAAATGAATATTTTAATTCATAGTACAATAATTTGGGCTAAATCAATAACTAAATCTTGTCTTTAGTTTTAGCTAAGGCTACCTCCCGCTATCTCAGCAGCTAGCTTTCACCTCATATAGCCCTTTGACTTTATTTGTGTAGTTAGCTGTGTAATTACCTGTCTTTCTATGGATTTAGCACACACATTACTAAGCCAGAGTGCAGTAACTGCAGCCTGGCAGCTGTATAAGCAGAATACAGCAACTACACATACAAATTACCCATACTGCATTTGGGGTTTAGCATCATTTTGTAGGTGCTGCTCATTTAAAAAGCTGTTTACTTTGAAACCATATATTTCGATGGTTGTGTTTTTTCTATAGTAGAGAGCAGATCATTTATCAGTAGAACAGCCAGACACAGGTTGTAACTCGATTTCGATCAAATATGTGATTACTGTGGTTTGCTATTGTAGGGTACAATTTTGAGCATTTATTCAACGCCTCTATACCAACCTTGTAACACAGCCAAGAGGATGTAATTGCTAGCTACAACATGTTCACATGTAGGCTAGTTCTGTTAAGCTCAGCGTATGACTGGTTTGTTGTCTGTGCCCTAGATGTCCTGGTTTGGATCCAAACCTTCTCCAAAGGGTATCATCCGGCCTTCAATCTCAGGCGCTTCGACTCACTGGAGCTGATGAGCACCAGTAAGAGCTGAAGTGATGGAGAGAAAGGACAGAAAGGGCCACCTCCAGGAAAAAAAAAAAAACGGTCCTTCCAGTGTGGCTCCCATCACTGAGCAGGACTCTAGCTTTAATCTTGAACAGCCTCCCACAGTTGTTCTCTGGCGCTTTGTGAAAATAACAGTTTTTTGCTCCATGGGGACGGTGAAGGGGCCTGCACATGTTTGGGGGATAAAGGCTTATTCATAATCAGCTGTTGATTTTAAAATGACATTATTTTCTTGTCAGTTGCTGAGGCAGACCAGCTTTTGTCCACTGTCTCATTTTTCTTTCAACATATGACACAAATCTGATGTTTTCTAGTCAGTGTTAACAGCAAAAAAAAGTGAGTTCGCATGTAAGAAAATGAGACACAACATCAGACAGAAATAACAGAATGACTTGACTGTTATTTTAGGGACTGCCTCACTTCTGCCCTCTTTTTGTTGGGATAAGCATCAAAACATGATGCAGCTGTCTTCACTGGACAGATGGTGCAGCCTTCGATTGCTGAAGGACCTATTAGCATGTTACTTGGGTAATCTTTCATTTTAATGACAGAGGGCTTCTTTAGTGAAAATGTGTCATTTTAAGGATCTGTGCAGGATACTGAAGCTATCTTTTCTTCTGTATCAATGAGAGTTTATTTAATACTGTCAAATTGACATAAATAGTTCACACTGGTGACAAAGGACCTTACTTGTTTATTTGTTAACCCATATCAATTTCACTTAAGTATCAACGTTCTCTGAACAGTCAAGGGAATCCAAGCGGCATAAATGTCCAATCGCACCCCCATATCCCAGAGTTTTCTGGAGAAATTAACACGTTGCATCAATACCATCATGAACACTGAAATGTAACTGATGCCCTTTTGCCACTTCATTGATATCAGCATTTGACAAATTTGACAGGGATATTGCATATCAGAATAAATCAGTCAATTTTTGTTAAGGATCTGTTAAATTTGATTACAAAGAATTTTGGTCTCTTTGGTGGACAAACTATGTAACAGGAACACGTCGGCATTTCTGTACTACATTTTTTTGTTTCTACTTAATATATATATATGCCAGCATACGTGTGGTAAACTGAAATCTCAAAGGCCCTAGACAAAGAAGCATTTAGAACTAAAGATTTAATACTAATGTGTATCAAAAGCTAACAGCTAGGCCATTGGCCTACTTTTACAATGAGTTGACCCTCCAAGTGCACCTTGTTCTCAGAACCTTCTTCTGTCACTTGGTTTGGTAGACAGTTATCTAACAGTAACCCTAAATGAAACCACCTGTCAGCTAAAATGATTGACTAGTAGAGGTTGTTGTTGAATTGTAAATTAATCAGAAGTAGTGCCTGTGGGGCCCAGTTCAGGGTAAAAAAAAAAACACACAGGGGGTGTACATGCAGACTGTTGTAGGTCCTTTAACACTAGTGTGAATGAAATGGGCTGTATTTTTACAGTTGGACAATGTTAACAGTGTGATAATAAAAGTAAATGCTATGTACATGATTGGAGGACATGCTCTACCTTTACCTGCCTTTGCTAATTTAAATGAAAGTACATTCCACATGTCTATTTATATATATAGAAATTTGTACATACTGTATGCATTGAGAACTTTATAAATCAGTGGATGTAAATGGTTTGATGTGACCAGTTTGCAATATTTATCATCATCATAGACCTGAACCCATACATGTTTCTGCCTCAGCTTGTCACTCAGTCCCTCTACCCATCCCTATCCCCACTCCTGAGTGTGATGTCTGTCACAACACTTGTTTTTTTTGCCATTTAAAGTTGTATCTGTTTTATTCATTCTTTGTATATTGGGTTGCACGAGTACATCTGTGAATGCAGAATTGTCATAATCTTGTGTTACTAAGGACAGGTAGCAGACTGATGTGGTCACACAGACTCCAGTGGGTAATATACTGTCTCCATGAGAATCAAAGAAACAGTGAATGCACTTTTTAAACCTGATTGATTCTGTGTGTTAAACCCTAAAACAAAACTGTACAATCACTACAGCTGTTCTTCTTTTGCTTTTTATGATTTGAAGATTGCTGCCACTTTAGTGGTTTCCTTTCCCACCTTTATTAAAAATAAACCCAAAATTATAAAATCACACCTGACTCCAAATCTCGCACATTTGTTGGAGCACCAGTTTTGCCATTTTTTTCCCATGTTTTGTTTCACACTGTAAAAATTCTAATATGTAAATGTCATTTTTTGTAGGTTGTTTATCCAGAGAACAGTAGAAATAAAATTCAATCCAAGGATTGCATAGAGCCCTTTTAATAATGCAATGTTTTATGCATTGCTTTTGTTCTTATGTGTGTTATTTTAAGATAGATACATAGATTTATTTATTTATTTATTTTCAACCTCACCATAAATATTGTTCTTGTCCTAGTTTTGTTGTTCCGTTCCCTGTCTGTTCCACACGTCTCACAGTTGTTTGTCCAGAGTTCCTCTCGGCAGGGGGCGCTGCCACCTCCGGACCAACTCGACGAAGAAGAAGTTGTCCGGAAGCTACTTCTCGTGAGCACGCGGTGCGTCCGGCCTTTCCAACAGGGCAGCGAGAAGGAACATGGTGAGCGGCGGCACTCTGCAACTAAATATGAAATTTTCTCCCGAAACAGTCAGCCGAACTCGTTTAACTCGTGTTATATGTACGCATAAGCCTCTTAGTTGTTTGTTCGTGTTCTTGTTGTTGAGCAGCTTGCTGCCGGAGTGGAATAAAATGGTATTTTGCAGAGCGGTAGTTCCGACTGATGCCGCTGAGCTGAGTTGCTATTTGTAACATGGCAGGTTAGCAATAGCCTGCTAGCTAGGACTGGACTATAATGTTGACAGTATAACGTTATCTTTACATGTATATTGAACACGTAAAGCCAACGTTTTTGTCAGTATTGGTAGCAGACAGCATGTTTAATGGTAGTATTATGTGGAGGTATATGGTCTAATCTTGACGACCTGTGTTAGCTTGGCCGTCTCGTTGGGAAGAAGCGCCGAGTTCCAAAAAATGCTTGACTGTAGTCGAATCGAGGTGATGCCTCTGTTAGGACTCCTGAAATGGCGAGTTTTAAACGAATGTGATGCTCTCACTAACACAGATTTCATTTTTCTGTTACTATCCAGGCCAAGATCAAGGCAAGAGATCTGCGGGGCAAGAAAAAAGAAGAGCTGCTCAAGCAGCTGGACGACCTGAAAAATGAACTGTCTCAGCTCCGTGTGGCCAAGGTTACCGGAGGAGCTGCTTCCAAGCTGTCCAAGATGTAAGTAGTAAATGATCTGTTAACACTCAAGCACACTTTCCTACGGGCCCAGACTGGTCCTGATTTTATATTACTGCTCCTAATTAATGGTCATTGTAAGCACAGGTGATTAGGTGCTGTAGTGTTATGGCCAAGGGGCCAAGTGCTATCATTTGTGATCTGATGACTACAGTACTCTGAAATGTGATCAAAATAAGTTCTTAATGAGGCTTGTGAGACATATTCATGTTAATACTATGTATTCAAAACTGGTAAACCCTCTGAACTTCAAGCACCTGGAGTGGTTTTACAACTGAAACAAAAAAGGCGTGTAAGCCAAAGAGCATGTGCTGTGACTGTAGGTCCAGTTAAATAAACAGTGGCTTGATAGTTGGCCAAGCTTTTTGTTATAAGATGTGTAAAATAGTGATTAGAATGAAAACTTAGTTTGAGCTAAGATTTGGTCACATTTTCCAACAAAATAGCAGTAGATGAGTGACTGTTGGAAAGTTGAACATCTGGTAAATCTTTGTATTTATTTTATTTTAACAGTTCAAACTGTAATGAATTATGTAATTGTGGATTTTTTCTGTTTGTAAAGATGGCCTTTAGAGGGTTGTGGTGACCACTTTTACGTGTGTTAGGTTCACTTTACTAAAGTCAACAAACTCCATATTGCTACCACTGAATTAAAAAGAAAGTGGGACAAGTTACAATATTTTTGAATTTACATGTCTGTACAGTGGGGGTCGGGGTCTGCAGATCCACCACAAATTCTTCAGATAATGTTACTTGTGTATAGCTGTATTATGCTGGGGCTATCTTCTCTAGACTAATTTTTTTTGGTGCAGCTGTCTGACTTGGCTCTTGTTTCTTCACAGCCGTGTTGTTCGCAAATCTATCGCTAGAGTCCTGACTGTAATCAACCAGACACAGAAGGAGAACTTGAGGAAGTTCTACAAGGTGAGACAAGCAATTGCCTTGGACTTTACAAGCACAGGGTTCTCATGTAGCACACAGACATGCCTGCTTGGGACTTTTCTTGTTTGGTTCTCTTGTCTAAGATGATAGTTGTTGAGCTGATGTTTTGCTGATGCATTCACAACTGCTTACCAAAAGACTGAGACTTGATGACCCAAATTTTCTTAATTATTGACTAAGTTCACATTGACTGCAGTGATTCTAATTAAGACAATATATAGTTTGTTCTTCTCATTGGAGTCATGATTAAACTAAATAGATTTAATTTAATGTTTCTATTACCACACTACAGAAAATACTCTGGATGGTGTTTCATCAGTTTTCCCCTTGACACAAAGTGCAGCTCTCATGTTGTTGTCCTATTGCTGTACTATTTACACAATGAGGTTTTATTTCCTTTGTTGTGGTAAAAAAAAAATGCCCTTACAGCCTGTGCAGATTAAGATGACTTGATTGTTTCCCCAAAAAGCTGACATCACAAGTCACACAAGTTTGTGTACTAACTAAAGGTTGTGAGACTTGAAGATGGAACAAATCAGAAGAGCTGGATAGCATTTCATCTCATTTAAGGCTGTTAGACTGTCACATCTAAAAAGCCTGTGATCTGAGTTTCTGCTCGAATCCTCATCAGACAAGGGTTCAGGAAGACCTTCAACATCCTTTCTCATTGTGTTACATAGAAAAGATTGCAGTCAATGTAAACGTAGTAAATGACAGTGTGGTGCTCTTCTCTTCTGATGCATTACATGTCAATTGTCCTGAGCTGGTGATGTACTAACAAAAGTGTTATTTCTGGTATTGGATTTAAAATATGATTAGAAATAACACTGAACTGAATTACAAAGCCCTGGTGTGTGGTCATTCCTTGGCTAAACAAAATGCATGCAACACTTATGCTGTCTGAAGTGTTTGACATTTGGATGAAATACATTGTTTAAAATTTCAAACATTTGGAGATGTAGTCAACAGTTGTAGTTTAGCCTTTCCATCTAGCAGAATAGTTTTTCAGCTCTACTGAATTTCAATTTCATCCCTCACAGGGCAAAAAGTACAAGCCCCTGGATCTGAGACCCAAGAAGACCAGAGCTCTGCGTCGCCGACTCAACAAGCATGAAGAGAGTCTGCGCACCAAGAAACAGCAGAGGAAAGACCTCCTCTACTCCATCCGCAAATTTGCTGTCAAAGCTTAAAAGCTTTTTCTATTGACAAAATAAAATCTGTGTAAAAGACAAATTGTTGTGTATTTCTTCAGCAAGAACCGTGACACCTCAGATTCATTTATCATTGCACCAGGTATTTCATTTCATTCTATTGAACCAAATCACACTGGCAAAGAGAATCCCTGTTTACATTTTGGTGTTATTAGAAGAGATATTTTCTGGAAATATTTCAACTTATGTAGCTGCTTGATGGCAGATGATGAAGCAGTGTAAGAAGGCTGTAGTATTTTAACATGTTGCAGCAACACGTGAAACTACCTCCTCCCAAAAACATGCAGTGGGAGATGCCTGGAGGGCAGTGCAGAAGAATGCAGTGAGCACAATGTCTCTTCCAGGTGGCAATTTGTGTCCTTTCAGTGAGTTTTTTTTTTTTTTGGAAAGCTGCAGGGAGTCGGAGTTCAAAATGACATTACCCATAGAAACATGATTGGAAAATACTGCAGGCTGAGGTCAACCTTAATTATCCTTTAGTGGCTTAAAATGAACACACTATCATTTAATTTAAAGCATAGTTTATGCTCACGAAAATAGAGGACATTAAATACAATGACAACGCATTCAAACTTTACATAGGCACATGCATTCAAGGTGCCACATATTTTCTTAAGAACAATTGAATTAAAAACCATGACTATCATAAATTGTTTTACAAAGCTTCTGCGTTTATTCTTCTTGTTGACAGAAGAGTGACAAATGTAGTTGATAATTATGTTTAAAGGCAAAATGTCAAGTGACAGAGGCATGTGTTAAGTCTATTGATATCTATATTTAGCTTTTTCAACAAATCTCACACACATACAAACCCACACTGAATGTATCCAATAATAAGTCGTGTGTGTACATCAGAGCCCGATGTATGTCAGCCTCTGAGAATCAGATCTGCATTGTTGTCCAAAAACTATCAAAGCACATCAGTAGGTTACTGACATGTTGCTGCTTTATGACTTTTTTTTGAGTCAGTTCCACATCCACAGCCTGTTGCCACAAATACTTAGTACATCACAAAATGTGGGTTAATCCGTGGCTGAAAATAGTCGACAACAAATGTTTTAGCTAAGTCTGCTTAATAAAAAAATGCCTGTGAGCTGCTGTTTTATGGAATTACTGTGGTCTTTGTATGAGTTCATTTTAAAGATATATGTTTTGAGCTGAGGGCCATAGAGTAGAGAAGTGCTGACAGAGGCTTTGTTGACTGGGAGGAAAATACAAGGTTGCTTTAAAAGTTGCTCTAGTTGTGTCAAAATTTAAGAAATGCTTTTAGAAAAACTTCATTGGTTCAAATAGCAGGACTGTCCCTGCCTTTATAAAACGGACAAAACTGCAGACCCAGTGCCTAAACCAAATAAATCTATGCTGAACGTTCTCTGTCACTCTGGAGTGAACGGATATTACATATTGGGTCAAATGGAACTTCATATTTTTTTCTGGAAATAATGTTTGAAAAAGTGAGGGCCATCTTATATTTGGTGACAAGACAATTATGGATTATTAGCTTTAATGTTGTAAAGCCAGAAAGGGTTTTAATTTCTTTTTGGTGAGTTTCTCAGTCATCAACATTTAAAATGTCAAGCCCAGTTTAATGGTTTTAGTGACTTTGAAAGTTACCAAACAATAATAAACTTATCTATTGAGAATCTCACTTTACTTCTGTTGCACCAGTGTTATGGTGGTTATGGCTGCACATGAATGATCCCTGAAATAAATGCATTTTGCAGGTGGATTTTTTTTGTGGAAACTATTGAGGTAAAATGTTCCAAATTTTCAAATAGGTATGAGCTTTTGCCTCTCTACCTTTAAAACAATTCAGCATCCACTTTTAACCCTTTCAAATTAAATTCAAAAGTAATGGCACATCTTCCGACTGATTTTATTTCACTCTTTTTTCCTCATACAAATCCCCATTTACAAGTGAATGTGATGGTGTTTTAAGTTTGTACTGTGATCAACTGATTCCATACAATTTTGTGTTAATCCTGCTGTCAGAAATACTTAATAGTAACTGAATATCTATTCATATGCTGCTGCTGGTGGTAATCCCCACAGCTGCACAGTCACATGTTGTTTGAGTAATGTTTGCTAGACAGCATTATTGACCTTTATAGTCTAAAATAGATTTATTTTATTTATTTATTTATTTTAAATACTAAAGCCCTTAAATTTCAGATCAGTCCATCAGTTTGATGACTTGTAGTAGTGATTCAGTAATTTTCTATCTGATGTCTCTGAACCAGATTTTTCTGATTAAAAAATGACAGAAAAGAGGAGCAGCTGAGAGACTGGACAACTGGATAAGTAGCATTTTGATGTTTTGACAACAGTGTTGCATCATGGCAACAAAACCTCCCTGAATTGAATTGGATTGAAAAAAATATAAATATGACGCCAATGTAAAGCTCATGAATTGATGACTTTATGTTTTTTCAGTCAGACTTCAATCAGTGTCTCATTGAACTTGAGCCATTTTTTTTTTTCAAAAACATCTTTCAGTAATGATAACTTGATAGAGCTGTTAAAAGACTCTCAGCTGTTAATTTTAACTAAAGCAGGCTATATTACTAACATACCACTGGAGGGCAGCATACTTCCACATTATCCATCTAACCCTCCGTTATCTATACACTGCTTAATCCGCACTGAGGGTCTGTCATAGCTGACTTTGGGCAAAGACAGGGTTCACCCTGGACAGGCTACACAGAGAGACACACTCACATTCACACCTACGGACAAATTAGAATCACCAATTAACCTTAACAGGTCTGGACTGTGGGATACACAGGGACAACATGCAAACTCCACACAGAAAGATCCCAGTCCAGGCCCAGGCCGGGATGCAAACCAGGGATCTTCTAGCTGTGAGGTGACAGTGCCAGAGCCCCTACCTCCACATTATTTATTGTCCAAACATACAACAATAAGGCCAGAACTCATCAGAGATTCTATGTAAATTCAGAAACACAAGCATGTTACTGTCTGACATAAGAGCAGAGCTGATTTTTACACTGTGGAAGTATTATTGTACTGTGCATCCAAATTCCATCCATCCATCCATCATCTATACACCGCTTAATCCTCATTAGGGTCGTGGGGGGGCTGGAGTCTATCCCAGCTGACTTTGGGTGAAGGCAGGGGACACCCTGGACAGGTCACCAGTCCATCACAGAGCTACTCTTAGAGACAGACAACCAAGCACACTCACATTCACACCTACGGACAATTTAGAATCACCAATTAACCTCAGCATGTTTTTGGACTGTGTGGGAGGAAGCCGGAGAACCCAGAGAGAACCCACACTGCAGTGGGAGAACATGCAAACTCCACGCAGAAAGATCCCAGATGTCCTAACTGGGACGCCAACCACAACCTTCTAGCTGCGAGGCAATGGTGCTAACCACTGCGCCACCTTGCAGCCCTGTTTTATAGATTTTATAGATAATTTTTTATTGTGAATTCTTTGTGCCACAACAATCATGAACTATAAACCTGATATTGTGACAGCCCTAATCTCAGTATATTAAACATTCTGTCTAGTGAGCCTCTGGCTTCAGATACTGTCTGCCTAGTTTATTATCATAAATGAAGAGACAATTGGAAGGAGCATTTTCACAGTAGTTTAAATCACCAGTTTATCAAAATCTAAAAATAATGTTTCCACTTTCCTCTATTGGTGGTTAGCTGGTGAGATAGTTTTGGTTTTATTTGCTTCCAGTTTTTCCAGTTATGGTGTCATGAATATTAAACTGTCACTGGACACTGGATATTAAACAGTCCTTACTGAGAACAGTTTTATTGGAACTTTCAATAGAAAAAGTAATAATTTATTGTCATACATTGCAAACCACTAGGACACTGGTGATGCCTGCTTGTCGCTACATTTTGACAGATGCTGATGTGAGTACACTGGGTCTTAGGAATGCCTGGAATGGCAATCACCTTAATTCTAATTACTTTTCAATCCTCACTATGCTGTCAGCTGCTGTCTGGGTAGCTAACAGCACACATCTTGCCCTCTCTGCAGTGGTGCACACTGCCACCATGAGCCTCCAGGTCATCTTTCTTACACTTTTTGTTTATCTTAACTTGTTTTCCTTGTCTCTCTCCTCTTATTCAAGTTCTGCCAAGAAGTCAGGCTGCTTCAAAGTCAACAACTGCAAATGCATCATGAAAGATGGGAGTGGAGTGATTAACCTGAAAGCTATGGGAGATGCAGACGGTTTCTTGGGGCGTTTAAAGCCCGTGACAGCGGACGTGATGCCAGTCAATGCAGAAATGCTTCTGTCTTTCAGCCCCTGCCAGCACTTCTCCCAGCCAGAGGACCTGACAGCGAGTGACTGCACTGATGTGGCTGCATGCCTCATTGTCAGGTAGAGTAGAAAGACTTACTGCATAGACTCACAAGACACGACCATGTAGGTTTATATATTACTGACTGTTCAGCCTTTTCGCTTCTATCTTTGGTAAATTCAAATGTACTTTTCCAGAGCTGTTGCATACAGCTACATACAACCACAGCTGCTCCCTCAGTTTACAACTCTTCACATCCCTTTCTCTTGCAGTGTTGTGAATTCTCACAGGATATGTTGAGTTTAACTGGGAATTTGTCTTCTCTGACTGAATCTACTTTTAAGTCCAAGATTCTTTCTCTGCATTATGCAAAAGAATTGTTTAGTCTTGTAAGTTGGCGATAGCAGAAATCTTTTGAACCTCCTCTCATAACCAAAATCACTCTGAACTGACATTTCTCCTTCAAAACCAGGTAAGCAAGTTTGATATGTTTATTTGTTAGTTTCTTATATACAAAAGCCAAAAAGTCTGATTCTGTGGGGTTTTGCTCTGTGTCATCAGTGCACAGTTTGAATGCTCAGCTATGGTGTTGCCAATAAAACAAACAAACAAATGCACAACAAAGACATGTTAATAAGGTATATAACCTGATTTTAAGTCCTTTTAAGCAATCAGATTTGAGAACTGATTCAAAATCTTTGCCGCTGGGCAGTGGTAGAAATATTGAGATTCTTTACTTGAGTAAAAGTACCATTATCACGCTGTAAAAATAATTCAGTGCAAATTAAAAAATAGAATTTGTTGAAGTACATCAGCTCAAAGTAGCAGCATTTGTTTAGAAGACACACTGCTTGTCACATAACATGTTAATCATGAGGGCACAATTAGTTAATCCTGTTGCATAAATGTTGCTGCTGTTCAAGTTGGAGCCACAGCTAAAGGAAAAGCCATCATACATTTTCTTAGTAAGGTGTTGGGCCACCACAAATTAGCGATGTCATGTTTGTGTGACTGTGCACTCACACTCACTGCCCTCCTGCACGGTTCATTCCTTTTGCTCTTTCACTTGTCTCATCAGACATGTGACTTGGAAGCTGCTTCCCTTGTTGACGATGGCCAGTGAGAGTCAGTGAGGCATGTAACGGTGTGCTGTAACCGCAGTGGTCTAGAAAGTAGCTGGGACTGAACAAGGAAAAAGAGTTTAATGAGACACGTGAGTGACTGAGGTGGTGAGTTAGTGGGTGGATGGACGAGAGACTCAGAAAGACAACCTCTCAGTAATGATTCAATGAAAGACCCACACCTCGGCCACATGACTTATTGGTAATATTTAACTTACTGCTTTAGACAACTTGTGGAAATGGATGAGTTGGGGAATGAATACTAATACTCCAGTTGAATGGTGTTGGAGAGGGCTACATGTCGGTCCAAAATGTCCCATAGTTGTACAGTTGGGTTAAGATCTGTTGAGATTTATCACCCGTCTGTAGTTCCATACAGGTGCCTCTCAAATAATTAGAATGTCATGATAAAGATATTTTTTTCATAACTTAATTCAAACAGGTAAACATTCATATATTCTGCATGTATGTAAAGTGAAATATTTCAATTCTTTTTTGTTTTGATTTTGATTATTTTGCCTTATAGCTCATGGAAGTCAGAAATCTGGTATCTCAAAATATTAGAATATTTCATTTCAAGTTTGTGTAAATTGCTATTCATGCAGTATAAATACTGTATATCTCTTGACTTGAAGGTTATCAAGAAGATGAGCATCAACACAGGTCACAGAAGGTCATTGCTGTTGGCTGTTAGCAGAGTGCTGTATCGAAGCATATGAATGAAAAGTTGACCAGAAGGGAAAAGTGTGTGAGGAAAAGGTGCACAAGCAGCAAACATGACTGCAGCCTTGAGAGGATTGTAAAGAAAAGTTGGTTCAAGAACTTGGGAGAGCTTCATAAGGACTGAGGCTGGTGTCAGTACATCAAGAGCCATCAAGCACAGACGTCTTCAGGAAAGAGGCTACAACTGTGACATTCCTGATATCAAACCAGAGACAACATCAGAAGCATTTCACCTGCACAAAGAAGAAAAAGAATTGGACCACTGCTCAGTGGTCCAAACTCCTCTTTTTAGATGAAAGTAAATTTTGCAATCAAGGTCCCAGAATCTGGATGAAGAGTGCAGAGGCACCGAATCTGAAGTGTTTGAAGTCAGAGTGACGTTTCCACAGTCTGTGATAATTTGGGATGTCATGTCAGCTGCTCCTGTTGGTCCTCTGTGTTTTATCAAGTTCACAGTGCCAAAACTACGACCAGATGGTTTTCTGACCCTGATGTTACTGTGCTTGATTGGCCAGATGAGAGACATCAGACCCAATAATACAGAAGAGCTGAAGGGCACAATCAAAGCAACCTGGGCTTCGATAACACCTCAGCAGTGCCACAGGCCGATCACCTCCATGTGATAAAGGAGCCCCAACCCAGTATTCAGTTTATAATTGAACATACCTTTCAGAAGTTGAACATTTACTATGAGAAAAATGTACTTTTTGACTATGTTCTAATTATTTGAGAGGTAGCTGAATAATGCAAGAGTGCTTTAGTTCTCTGGTTCCCATCCTGAAGGTTAGGCCTCTCCAAAGGGCCACAAGACTGAGGGCTTGTGAGACAATTAATGAGGTCAGGAAGGAATCAATAACAAGGTTCTGATATACACATTTATATTCAAATTCCACACAATTTTGTATTCTTAATATTTTTCTTTTATTTCTTTGGTTCTAGAACAATTATTCAAGTGAAGCATTTGGAAAGTTCAGTTGTGATGCCAATCTTTGTAGTTACTGACCACAACTCAAATGCATCTGGAATGTAAAAAACGGCTCCAACTAGAAATTTAGAATCTTTATCAGTGTGCTGTATTTATAAACTTACTGTAATTTTTTTCTTTTGGTAAGCTCTTTATCTCAGTAGTAACCAGTCTCAGAAACTGTCAGATGTGGTAAAACAACAACTACATTGCCTTGTGTATTGTAGAGGAGGAGAGGCCACTAGGGGGCCCTCCAACACACAAACTGAACAGAAGAAGATCTCTGCCCTCTTTAAATGCTTTCCATAACAGAAAAAACATTCTGTTCATATTTATTTTCTGCACTAACTATAATTGAATGTGGTGCAAAATTTGCACAGCGTGAGTTAATTTTTAAGGTGTTCATCAGTTTTTTTTGAAGACAGGATCCATAGGGTGGGGCAGAAATGCAGTGAAGTTGTTATTGTTCCTGCCCCTCACCCAAAAATCTGGCAGCTGCTTGTTTTGTGGTTTCAATTATGGATTGAGTCCTTAATAAATATGCTTTCATAGCATAGTTGAGTTTGCTTACGGGCAAATATTTTGTCTATAGAAAAAAAAAATCCCAGGATGTCTGCTTCTCGTTATGTGTTTTCTTTGTTTATGTAAACAGGTATCACGAGCTCGACAGATACACCAGCCACTATATCAATTATGGAAGACACGAAGGGAATGAATTCCACTATAATGACACTCTGAAGATGCTGTCTGTCTCCTACTTTGGTGATCTAAAATACAAACATAATGTAAAGTTCATGTCACGGATCATTTAGTTATGACCTGACTGCAGATTCCTTTCTTCTTCTCCTGTCCCAGCTCACGATGAGGGACTGCTGACTATAGTGCATTATCACTGCAACGCAAACCAGTCCATGTCCATCATCCGAAGCCAGAGCCTCAGCACAGAGGGGCCCCTGCAGATCTGGGTGGAGAGCCGTTGTGCCTGTGCAAATGCCTGTGCCATTGGAGATCTGGGCCATGGCACCATCTTCCTCATCATCCTCTCACTCAGTGCTGCTGCGTACTTTATCCTTGGTAATATTTTATTATAATACAGAACCTTGATAAAGCAAAGAAAGCAAAGCATCAGCAAGAAGGAAACAATTAATGGATTCTTTATACAATATCTTTCTAGATCAGACTTCACAAAGTCCTTCACAGTTGAAGGTCAAAGAAAGAAAAGAAATAACATATAAAAGTAGTACAAAAGGATGAAATATAATAGACATATAAAGAAATATTTTTGCATATTTCTGTTGAGGCAGGATAATGAATGAGCATGTGATATCAAATGTTCGCCATTCATACCTTATTGTTGTGCATTAAGAAGTCACTGCAATCAGCAGAGTCCAACTTCCACCTTGTTTGAATACTGAACCATGAACACATAAATTCACAGCAACCTTTCACCATAAGAGCATTCAGCATCATAATAAACACCACTGCAGACACCTGCTTTTGTTTTTAGCAAAAGCAGGGCACATAGTGGCCAGTACACTGTGCACACCAAACACATCTTCAAGCAGCTAATTAAAATAAAAAAAAATCTTGCTTAAAGGAAATGTTGTGACTCAGAGAACTAAATGGGCATGCTTTTAGCACTGCCATTTTTCACGTCAGTTTTGGCTACAGTTTTCATAAATATGACAAATCTGCAGCTACAAACTCCAGGGGCCTCGTTTATTATCAGTGCGTACGCACAGATATGTGCGTAGAGCGTGCGTACCAACATTCCTACGCAAAGTATGGAATTTAGCAACTTGTACTTATACTTAGGAATGTGCGTAAATATACGCACAGCTCTGACCATGTGTACATGCATAATCTAGTGGTAGAACAGTGAAACTACAAATAGAAAGTATTCGGGGATTTTGACCACATTCCAGCGTGAGGTTGGAGACATATGCAGCATTTCCAGCCACCACTGAGCAGGATCAAGCCAGCAGTGTTGGATGCCATAACTCCCCTGGTCCCAGCCTACATCCAGTTCCCTTACAACCATCACCAACGAGCCCAAATCAAACGGGGCCTTAACGCCGTCGCTGGATTCCCAAACATATGTGGAGCCATAGAGTGCACCCACATCACAATCAAAGCAGCATCACTAAACGAGCTTCATTTTGTAAATAGAAAAGGGTTTCATTCAATCAACGTACTGATAATTTGCGATGCACATTTGTTGCTATCCAACGTTGTTGCCTGGCGGCTTGGAGGAACACGACTCATTCATTGAGCAGAACAGTTCTGTGGGTCTCCAAGCAGGAGCTGCTGAAGACGTCTGGCTTATTGGTGAGTGTCACAGAGTGTGGAAATGTTTTAGCTGGACTTTGTTTGGTTATTAAAACATCTCATCTGTAGTGATCAGGGTTCTCCACTGGGTGGAAGGTCGGCATTAGTTCGTCCTCCTCCGGTTGCAGGCATTTCGCTTTTATGGACTGTGATGCGTTTTTTGGCACTGAGCTTAACGTCAAACCACTTTTTAAAATTTTTGCCGGCGATCTCCTCTGACCAACAGAAATAACTGCGGTGGTTATCTTGTCCCATGCAGTATTTTTTCTTTCGCTGCTTATCCCAACATTTCACGCACCAAACAATATGTTCTGGTTTGCTTCAATCTCGCTGACAAGTACCTCGATCTCAGTTTCATAAAAGTCCCTCTTTTTCGCCCTTTTTGCCATGATGATGACGACAGGTGAGGAAAAAATAAATCTTCACTTGTTTATAAAGAGGCGTGTTGTTGCCCTATATGGTGATTTGGAGGTGTTCCTGAAGGCAACGTGCATGAGCATGGAGGTTAAGAACAAGTGGGATTTATCAACACGATGTACGTACGACTCCCATACGCGCGTTTGATAAATATGGATTGTTTTGTACTTACACACACTCTTTTCTACACACTGATGATAAATGAGGCCCCTGGAGTTCAGTCCACTAAGCTGAACTGTAACTAGACATCACCACATCCAGTAATTTATTTCGGTAAGGTGCAGAACAATGGAGTCAATGAAGGAAAAAGTGTCCACATACTGAATTACAGAAACCATCTACTGGAAAAGAGCATTGCAACTGTATCGAGTCTTCATCAAGGAAGAGCAAAGCATATACTTTACACCATGGTGCACTCACTGCATTTACCGTATATGATAAAAGTCAACAACTAATGACAAATGATAATGCAACATACAGACTCATAGACTGTATTCTTATACAGTCTGTGAGTCTTGTTCCAGCTGACTTAGGATGAAGGCAGGGGACACCCTGGACAAGTCACCAGCCTATCACAGGGCTACACTTAGAGACAGACAACCAAGCACACTCACATTCACATCTACAGACAATTTCGAATGACCAATTAACCTCAATATGTTTTTGAACTGTGGGAGGAAGCCAGAGAACCTGGAGAGAATCCACGCTGCACGGGGAGAACATGCAAACTCCAATAGCATATCCAAAAAGTTTTATTAAATCATGTTGTGAAATGTAAAGAAAAAATGGCAAGACGATACAAATTACGATGTATATTGTAAAATTTTTACGAGATTTTCCTTTCCTTTCCTTTTTTTTTGTTTTTACACTATTTCATAGACAAATCGACGTTAATGACAGAAAAAAAAGTTAATCAATCAATGACCCGTATAACGTTAATCAAAAGAATTTTAAGGAATGAACTCACATTAAGATCTTCCAAAATTTAAATTCCAAATAATTGAATGAGTGTTTTGTGGTCTACTTACTTAATTGACAACGTAAATCCATTTAGTGAAAATGTCCTCCAGGAGAATAGTTTCAGGAGGTGAGGTTTGCGGAAAAGACTTTAAGCATTTTGTATCAGCCTTCTCATCTACTGTAACTCTTGGCAACTCAGCACTCTCCAAAATGTCTGAACTACTTCTTTGTTTTCTTTTACAGTATACTCTGACCATCTTTGTCTCTGTTCATCATCTATTGTACAAATGGATTTTCAAACAACTCAGGCTCATTCTATATGTGTTCTAAAACATGGACACTCAAAATAGAAAAGACTCACTTCTGGTAAAAGTGTTCAACAGTAAGTCAAATGTTGAACTTACTGTACTACTACTGCTGCTACTACTGAAGCAAAGATTGTTTGGAATCTAGATTGTGAATCCAATGAGCTAATATCTCCTTTTATAATGCCAACTTATCAATTTTTAAAGTTAATTTTATATCGCAATGTCAAAAATGAGATACGTTTTCTCATAATTCTTTTTTTTTTTTTTTCATGGTTGTCACATTATTTATTTATTTATTTATTTATTTTTAATGAAATCAATTACTTTAGTAAGGTTCCTCTCATTCTGACATCCAGCTGCCCTCTCCATACAGGCTCCTGTGCACTGAGGCCTTTCCGGAGCAGCAGCGGAGTCCAGATCTCTCCAGAGCGCAGTGTGTGGTGTATGATCTGCTACCTCTGTACTGAGAGAAGGCCGGCAAGACGACACTACACAGACATGACACAATGTGAACGATGAACTTGAGAACAGTCTGACTTGTTTTGTTGACCTAAAGCTGTCTGGTGATGTGGAGGGACAAGGTTCTGTTCTACAACATGCTGAAAGTGAACTGAATCAGTACTAGAGACAAAAATGTTTTGATTTAGTCTTGTTAAAAAAAAAAATCACAAACTTCATGTTAATTTTGTTTAAAACACTTTGTATAAAATCTGTATGTACAGCTCTGTAATACTTATTAGATGGCTGTGACTACTGCTTTCTGCATCCTTCTTTGCAGTTTGTTATGTAGTTATACTGCATTCTCTTCTTAAGGTTATAATGGACAGCTGGATTGTTGATTCCAAGACAGTTTGTGACATTTCTCAGTGTTTCCCTCTCCAGGTTGTTTTCTCGTCATCTCGCATTGCTTTTCTTTTAGGCATTGTTGGGTGATAACTTAGTTTGAAGTCTCTGTTGATTTTACACGTACAGCTTAAGCACAAAATATTGATGACTAAAAAAAGTTTTCATCCATCAAGACTGAAATTTGACTGATTGATTGATTTTTTTTTTTACATTTTTAAAAAATCATTTCAGTACATATGTTTTTAAACAACTATGATACAATTCCACCATTATCAATGTTGAAGTCCTGTTGTCTATAATTTGTACTGAAAACACCAGTTGATCTAAGACTTATTTCCAAAGCTGTGTATCCATATCTGTATGTATGTATGTATGTATGTATGTATGTATGTATTAGAGATGCGCCGATCCGATACTGGGCATCGGTATCGGGCCGATACTGGACGAAATTACGGTATCGGATAATATCCTTCACAGTGGTAACTGGCCGATCTGATACCGCCACACACACACAATCCTGCCTGCCGACTGGTCGAATCTACAAGGGTGGGACTTGTGCGGACCGGGTTGACTGTCTGAGACACTCCATTGGCTCTTCAGGCTGTCACTCACCCCCAAGCCCTCCTATTGGCCAAACTAGGTGTCAATCAAAAGCTGAGACGTCCGTCCAGCTGACTGTAGCGCTTTCAGCGCGATCTGAAATAGATTCAGGCTGATTTTGCCGGAAGAAATGAATAAAACAGCCGGAGCTGATCTCAAGCTGGGAAGACATTACTGCAGAATTCGTACCTTTGAGGATCTAATACGTTTTACGGACCGAATTGTTTTACTGGATTATGTTCACCGGTTCCGGACAGAATGAGACCAAGCTGGTGAGGAATGAGCGATGTTTGAGCTGCAGGGAGCCTTCAAAAGTAAGAAAACTCGGATTTTAACATGTTGCTTTTCTGTACAAAAAGCTCTTTGTGTCAACGCTGTGGTTGCTGCAGGTCAAAAAGGTTTGTATCATCGGAAAAAGGAGACTCTGAGCTTTCATTTGATGTGGATGTTGTCGGGAAACGTGATTGTGGAGCATGCGCACATCTGGCTGTAATGTGTTTGGAAAGTGGTCACGTGGTCCCGCCGGCGGGCCGTGGGAGCGCTAAGGGGTTTAAAATACTCTTCTTAAATATATATATTTTTTTCAAATTGGAAGTATATTTTGAGTGAAATCACCCTTTATAACTACGGCGCGCACCCGAACTAGAAGCCGTGCACTTATCCGGCCGTAGCAGAGAGTCCAGCCTCTCCGTGCAGCCCTCTACCAGCAGCCTGTACGTGGCTCTCCGGCTCTGCAGACAGACGCTTCCTATTGGATCCCATCCCGCAGCAGGTCACAACGTTTCCGGTCTTATTTACTACTGCTCATGCGCAGAGCCGAGAGCGGCTATTAGTGGTACTATTATTTAATACCAAGTTTATTATAGTAAATTATTATTTATAGTAAATATGTGAATGGCTCTGAGTGCACACTGTAGTCTGATTGCAGCTCAAATAAAGCAGCTACAGTTTCACTTTGAGACATGCTTTTGGCTGTTGTTTCCTTTCTTGGAAAAACAAAGTTTATGCTTTAATAGTATGAGGCTTTTGATAAAGCCATCTTAAACAAATGTACCATGCAAATAAGGTATTTCCAAAGAAGTGTAGGAGGAGAGATGGTATCGGTATCGGCAGATACTCAAAGTTGAAGTATCGGTATCGGTATCGGAAATCAAAAAGAGGTATCAGCCCATCCCTAGTATGTATGTATGTATGCATGTATGTATGTATGTATGTATGTATGTATGTATGTATGTATGTATGTATATGGATGGTTTTAGACTATTTGATGGCAACAGAAACAAGTGATGAGCACAACAATGGTGTATCATAACCTTTGAAAACTGGGGTGGGAAGACATTTGGCAAAAAACTGGACTTCTAGAACTAGACTTTTGCACCTAATCTGTTTGCAGTTGTGTTTTCAGGCTTTATTAAATTTAGTCTGTGGCAAGAGACCTCAATCACAGAGCTTTCTACACACATCAGCTCAGAGTGTATAAAGAGTTACAAAGTCTGTGGTGGGAGTAAAATGTTGTGACAAAATGGTGTGGATGGAGGAATTTCACCCAGGAGATGGTGACTCATAGCGTTGCTGTTTGAAGCCAATGCTGGTCTGGTGGGAAGAGCTCAGGACAGAGAGGGGAGAGAAGAGCTGCAGAAGGATTTTTAATTCTAGCTTTTTCCACATTTCTGCCTTGTACAGCTTTAAAGGATAACTTTGGGAGCTTTGGGACACTTAACTGCTTTAACTTTCATACTGGTTGTTTGAGATGATACTGGAATTGATCTCTTTTTGTTTGTTCTTATGGCTTGTTGTGATTGGACCACAGATGATGCTACAACATGTGGAACAAATACTGGCAGTAATGCAGGTGACTCAAAAGATGCCTGAAAAGTTTTCATCAGTTACTCTGTTAACATAGAATACTTCTTGCAGCTGCTTTAAACATTTAAGTTATTTGTCATACACTAGTCAACAAAACCCTTTGAAAGACTAAATAATCCACAAATTCAAAATTCAACTATTTATTGATTAGCCATTGCAACACAAAACACATTAAAATGAAAGTGAATAATAGTAAATCAAACAGCCCCGAAA
>NW_007578744.1:180188-217904 GCF_000690725.1 Stegastes partitus
TGTGTGTGTGTGTGTGTGTGTGTGTGTGTGTGTGTGTGTGTGTGTGTGTGTGTGTGTGTGTGCTTAAGCTACAGGCAGTGCCAGCAGAAGTCTGTTCTGTCACTGGTGTTCTTTATGTCTCGCCCTTGTAAAGGTTCTGTAGGTGCAAATTGGCCCAATCTGTTATCTGCTCTGACTCCTGCTGTTTCCAGTGTAAAGCCATCAGGTGCTGCCTGTGATGTACTGCGGATGTGGGGAGCCAGGTCCTGAGGTAGGTTAGTCTCCACTGGACTGTGAGGGGTTTAAACTTGGTTTCATCTCACATTCTTAAGCACTAGTTTCCACCACGAAGGCCCTGCAAGGAGCATAGAAACATGACATGTAGTGACGAAGTAGTTAAGTCAGTAAATAAGATACCAACAGTAGATGTTTTCATGTCAGCAAAAACCTACATGAATTTATATTTCATAAACACAACATTTACATTTCATCACCTTATAAAGTCATGTCAGAGAGCAACTCTGGTTCACCCTGAGGATAAAACACCCACACACAACACAGCATCAAATGAGAAGAAACAAAAAGCAGGTTGAACCATATTGTCATCCCGTATGTAGCTGGTGTGTCTGAGAACGCAGAGGGATTTTCTCCAAATACAATATACGTGTGCACTTTAGATCCTGTAACACTGTAAGATAAAAACTTCCCACTAATTAAACACCTACATACAAGCTGAGCAACTTTGTATTTGCAGTCCAATGCAGCAAGGAGTGCACTGTTGTATATAAGCAGATTAATTAACTGCCTCACAAGTGCATGGCTCAACAAAGGAAAGCAGCTCCTCAGGACAAGACTACAACAGTCCACCTGCATCTGAGGAGAAGGGACACTCCTCTTAGGACAGCAATGTTCATATTCTGAACAGAGAAGAGAGATGGTTTGAGAGAGGAGGGAAGGAAATTACCTATATTAAACATGAACAACCATCTCCAAACAAAGAAGGGTTTCTATGACACCACTTATCAGGTATTTATAATGTAGTCTTGAGATCTCTCCCTAGAAAGTTTCACCAACACTTACATCTTAAATAAACCCGACTTAGCATTTTCACAACCATTCACACTTCGAGGCATGTAAGTCCAAGAACTACAGAAACATCTTGAATAAGATGTGAGAAGCCTTCAAGAACCAAATAGAGAAGTCCAGTTACCTTCTACTCAGGTTCTTAGAATGACCATGACCTGGATGACAGGGAATCTACATAGACTTTGCCACCTTACGGTAGTATGTACCATGTTCTCTCTCCTGCTTGTTCTGCTTTGGTCTCTACCAACTGAGAACAATATCTTTAGCTGATAAATGCTCCACTGTGTTTAGCAGCTATTAACTGTTAACTTTGTCTGTCGAATGTTTAGCACTGCGTGATTTTTCACAGCTGTCTGATGCTGCTTTAAACAGGGTTAATGAGAACAAATCCAAAACCAAAACAATGTGCTAAAAGATTATAAAATTCTTTTTTGACCTAAAAGGAACTGCAAAGATTGGTTTATCACTGAGTTACACGTTATATGTAACTGACAGTATTTTAATCCATTTCTATAGGAAAGTGAGAAACACCACCCAGCATAACAATCCTGTGCTTCCATCCTTCTCTGCATTGATGTTTTACAGGAATCTTTTTCACAGAACATCCTGTAACTTTATCCCTCCGACTTTTTTGCTGCGCTGAATGATTCTATGAATACAACAGATCCCACTTAGACCCAGTGGGCATGCTTTTACATGCACTGCAGCTGTCCTAATTGCTTGGGAAAATAGTTTTTGTCTCCCCACCCTCCAACTGACATCACTTCTGAGAGCTGTTTTGGAGCTCTGTTCATTTTCTCAAAAGGAGGGTGAAAACCACAGATTTTATCCAAAGAGCAGTTTATTAAAGTGGTGCAGATGGCTGCTCTTCTATGACTCGCAACGACCTTTAACACCAACAAGAACTCCTACCTCATCTCCTCTGCCTCAGCGTCCTGCTCGTCAACCTCACAGATTGATGAAGGCAGATACAGATGGAGTTCGGAGACTTTGGTGGCGCCGGGCTGTCCGTGACCAGCCTGCCTCTTATTGTCGCAGGGGGTTGAGGGAGATTCTAAAAGGACAATGTGTTTCAAAGAGTCAGTCACCCTAGGCGATGCAGCTTTGAATTCAGTCACATCCACACTGCAGATGTCATTTAAAGTTTGCCAGTAGTCTAAACACTACTGTCTGGAACTTAGTGATAGATAGAGCACAACCAGAGCTGAACAACTGTGTCTGCTTATCATTAGAGAACATCCAAAAGCCAATTATCCAAACATCCACCAAATATCCAAATAATACCAACGCCAATCTGAATGATAAACAAAGAATGCAAAACGGAGAAACTTTCACATCAATTGGCAATGAAATTAGATAATTTCTTTGAGTCACCACGAACAAGCGCAGCTGTTCCTGCCTAAGGCCAGAAGAAGGATTCATATATTCATGTTGTCTGGATGTGATTATTGAGATTTACAGGCAGATGGAAGCTGTTGTGTTTGTGTGATTGTGTGTTGATCAAAATGGTCTTTCAAGTGGTTAGCAGAGTGAATAAACAGCAGCTTTAGTCCCCATTATGAAAAGTTAGAGTACATATTAGAACCAGACAAAGTTTTACAACAAAGATGATATTGTCCTTTTATCAGATCCCAAAATCTGATCTGGTTTTGGTTTGACTGATAATTGTGAAATTTATCAGAACTAAACACACTTGTCTGTGGGAGACCTTCCACAAGTAAGTGTAGATTAATTTTGTTATCCCTGGTTTCACTGAGAGTTTGAGCTTCGTGAAATGTTTCAATAAGGTTTTAAACCCTGATCAAAGCAAAAATCAGTTCATTACTTTGATCAAACATCCTTTCGACTGATTTACAGCAACCCTTATGGTGCAACACTGCAGTAGGGTCATATACAATGATTAGGTTTATTATTGTTATTATTATTCAGTTTAAATAGTTGATTGTCAGTTCTACAAAGTTTCAAATATCTTCAGACACTTCACACTCCAACATAGCAAAGGTAGGGGTGAAGGGTGACCCTGCAAAAACAGCACTGGGCTAGCGTGATTTTAGTGTATTAACCAAAGCATCATTGCTCCATCTTCTGCATTCATCACACAGATCACAATGGCTGAAAAAAACATTGTTCCCAGCAGTAACTGTGTGATTGCACACAACAATGGAATGGAATTATATCCATTTGGTCCACTAACATTTGACAAGTCTAGAAGAGTCATTTAATGATAACATTTAAGCCTATTCATGTGTGCAAGAAGGAAAGGGGAAGTGCGACCTGAAGGAGTCTTAGTTGTGCTCTGTACTCACTTGACAGACATTGTTTTTTTGTAACAGAGATGCATGTGTTTCAATAATTTCATAATAAAAGAATTCAGTTTTATTGGAGTCCTTGGAAACTCAGAACTGCCATGATATACACATTTATGTTTACTGATTTTAAATGAAATGTGGTGTTTTTAATTGGAAAGATAAAATGACAGCAAAATATGTGTGTTCAAATTTACCTGCTTTAGTATGAACACCCTATGATATTACCAAGTATTGTTCTGTATCCGGATCTTAATTGAAAGTCATCAGTGATGAGTATCAGATGTCACACTGGATAAGTCCTCAGTTATCTATTTTTATCTATTGTGCCCGTATTGATGAGCAGGCATGTACAGTGTACATGGTCCAGTGTAAGGATAACAACATTAGAAAGACTTGGAACATCAAACCATGAAAAAAAAAAATAGATGCATCAGAACTTCAAACAAATTCACCAACAGTATGCATGCAATAGAGAGTATCAATGACAGTGTGTATGTAAAATGTAACCAAACAGGGATGCCCGTGCTATTCATCCATCCATCCATTATCTACACACCGCTTAATCCTCATTAGGGTCGCGGGGGGGCTGGAGTCTATCCCAGCTGACTCAGGGTGAAGGCAGGGGACACCCTGGACAGGTCACCAGTCTATCACAGGGCCACACTTAGAGACAGACAACCAAGCACACTCACATTCACACCTATGGACAATTTAGAATCACCAATTAACCTCAACATGTTTTTGGACCGTGTGGGAGGAAGCCGGAGAACCCGGAGAGAACCCACGGGGAGAACATGCAAACTCCACGCAGAAAGATCCCGGTGCCCCCTTCTTGTTGCGAGGCAACAGTGCTAACCAACTGCGCCACCTTGCATCCCCCGTGCTATTCAGTTAAACTGATCTATCAGTCAGTAAAGAGGCTGCATAGATGTGAATGTAAATACACTGAGGTGAAATTACCTGCTGTTTTACTGACTGGATCTAAGCAGTGGCTCACAGTTGCAGCTAAATCTTGTGGGTTCATCTCGGGCCTGGACCTTGGTGCTGGTTTGGCGCCACTCCCCTGCCTTCCTTTGAGACTGCATCGCAGTGTCAGCCTCCCATCTCCTCCTCCTCTGCTCTGTGGTGTCACCCTCCCACTGCAGGGCCTCTGCTGGAGGGGGCAGCAGAACCCCTGTACTGTGACACAAATGTATCATGTTGGTCTCCAGTATATACATTATTTACCACTACTTACTGGAATGGCATTAACGGTTGAAATTAGATAACAGGCAATGTCACAATGTAGCACAACATAAAATGACAGGATACCAAATGAAGGGAAATGGGATAAGAAGATATGTTGTTGGTACTTTGTGTGCCATGGAACCAGCAGGCACTGACTTCACAAGACCTCTGAAGGTGCTTTGTGGCACCAGGCACCAAAAAGGTTACAGCAGATTCTATGAGTCCTGGAGGTTGTGAGGCAGAGCATCTGTTGTGTCAGCCAACTTAGAAGAAATCTAGGTGAATTAGAGGCAATGGCATCTTGAAGTTGTCTTCCTCAAACCATATTGAACAACACTGCCAAACGACAACACTGCCATCGGAGGAATACTATTTCCATGTGGCCATGGGTGCCTGGCTATGTTTTAAATGGGGAGCAAACTCGGAAAAATACATAATCGGTGGGCAGTCAAGGGGTCCCCTGTCAGAAAAAATAATGTAATTTAAAACATAATCTCCCATTAGTTAGACTGAGGATGCTATTGTAACATCAGAACTATCAAAAACACTGGGGAAATGATTATTAGAACAATGGCTAAAATTGTACGTATGGTGTGAGCATGTGTGAAAAACTTCTTTTCATGATCTCATGATCAAAGCATTGAGAGTTGGTATCTCTGTAAATAGCCACATTACAATTAAAAGTGCTGATTTGGTTACTTGGTGAACAATTCACGTTTTTTCAAAGGTAGTGAGGGGGAGCATGGGCACTCTGATGGTTATGTAGGTTTGCCACACATTGACTACATATAAAGATGAACAAATGCTCTGTGATGTGAACTATAAGTTTGCCTTAAGCTCAGTGGGATGCTCCACCTGTCTCCATCTTGGCAGTGTCTTACTCTGTTTAGAGTCCAAGCTAATCCAAAAATTGGGCAGAATATGAGTGGAGTTGGTGATGGCCCTGCAAACATCTCTGGGCAATGAACTGTCCAATGATAGCACCTGCCTGCTACAGAGACCCTAACTACTACCCTACTAACACACTAAAACATTATTTGTACCAAGCTGTAGGCATGTTTATATCTGCTGTAAAATTGGACATTTCAACATCTTGGCTCGATGGGAATTAAGTTTCTTGTGCAGCCACCCTCAAGTGACCATTTGTGGAACTGCAGTTTTTGGCACTTAAATCTTGGCCTAATTTTTCAGCCCCAGGGGTTGCTACAAAACATGAAATAACTTGACACAAACCGACATTGAATGCACACTGATGTGGAATTGGTCTTTGCACAAATGACAGTCACCTTGCAGGCCCAGAAGCTCAGAGTGTCTGGAGTAAAGCTGTGTGTCTGCACAGGTCCCTGGTCTTGTTGGAAGCAGCATGAACCCTGTGCTCTCTTGAAAGGGTTTGGACTGGAAGTTCCTCCTCTGCTCGCTGTGGACATACATGCTTTCATCTGCACCACACTCCACTTGATGCTTCCTCCTGTCATTCATCACACATCCAACATGTTTAACTGCAAAGACAGATGGTGCACAGTCACACATACATTTAGAGAGTCAGTCTGCCTTTTTAAGTTAAAAGACAGTACGTTTACCACTTTTATACCCCCATTGATTTCAAAGCTTCACATGATTACATTTTATAAATGGATGTCCCCTGTGTTTTTGGTTTTTGGACTGTGGAATGCATGTAATACATAAAGAAAAATACGACTAAGATATGTTTAGAATCTGGATTGAATTTATAGTTATGGAGCTGAAACATTCCTAAAAAATGTGCATCCCCTAAGTGAATCCAGGATTTACACTGGATTCAATATGTTCACATAATGTGCCAACCACATGGCCTGGCCTAAATATTTCTTACTCTGCATTCAGTGGGAAATCTGTAGAACTTCTACGTACAGACAGATGACAAAGGCTGAGGGAACAAAGCACTCTAGGATGGTGTTGCTCCACCATGATGTTGGAGAGCAGTGTGTGACACAGCTGTAAATTCTCTCATGAGTCTTTATTTTTGGGAATGGGCTGGTAACTGTGGAGCCCCTCGCATGTGATCTACATCACCTTTATCAATATTATTAATGCTGAGAGGGGGTGCCTGTAATTTCCCACCTTTTTTCCCATGTTTCATCGTCTCTCTGCAAACAGAACCCTTAAAAAAGGCAAAGTAAATGCCTTAAAAAATATAAGAAAGTATTAGCTTAAGCATAATTGTCTTGAGAAGCAACTGGTTTTTATAGTGTTTTCAAATTTAGTGATAAACACACATGTAATTTAAAAAATTTAAATCAACACAGATGGTTTGGTTTTTGGTTTACAGTGACTGGCCACTCTGGTCAGCTCTGAGGACTACCGCAGCTTTATGGTGAGTGCTGTTTACAGTATAGTGGGTGAAGGAAGGTCATTTACAGCTTAACTCTAAACCATAGAGGGCAGCTGCACAGAAAGAAAGAAACAGTGACTGAAGCGTCAAAGAAAATTAATGCCACACTACATTATTCAGAAGGCAGTAAAAACAATTTTGATTGGATGATGCCTTCAGGCTGCTCTCCGAATATAGTGACTTAACAGCAGTTGTTTTTTTTGTTGTTTTTTTTAAAACAATATTTACACTCTGGTCTGTTTCCTGTGTGCCATTCATGAGAACACCCAATTTTCAAGTGGTTTTGCTTGTGAATTATAACTTGAAATGGTATTGTTAGCATTCCCTGTGGACCAAATACAGCTTTTCGTTGCTAAGGTCACAAAGTCTGCAAAAAAACGTTGTTTTTTTTCCCCCCCGAAAATATATCATTTTCAGTCCATCAAAGCCACACAACATAATTGTTGGTAATAAATAATCATATTAAAAACAAGCAATGCTGCAGTAATTTTTACCATGTGCCTTGCTTAAGGCTTAGTTTTGAAACGCAGTGCCAAGTCCCCTGTTGAATCTGGATTTTTATATGATTTACTGAGAAAAACACCCTTTATTAACAAGAATTTTATCTCACACTTCTTTGTTGGGTGTTTTAAATTTAGCAATGGAAAATAACTGTTCACTTTGGCTGATAATTCTGACTAAACACAATGTATAGTTGAGAACAAGAATGTCATCAGATATTCAGTCAGTCAGTAGGATTCATCATCTTGGACCCATGAATGTACTACCTTTTCTGCTGATCAATAAATAGATGTTATGTTATTTAACAGGACAAGTGCAAACCCTAAATTTCTTCCTCATCAGCCATTTGTTGGTGGCTTTTGTGCTTAGGATTATAATTCTGCCGAAAGGTCCACCTATGGTTTACCTTAAACTTTCTGAAACCTAATTTATCTGTAAGTACCCTTTGATATGATGCAGAATCCATAGTTCAATCAATGACTGCAAAGCAACCCCAAACCAGAACATTTCCTCAACCATGCTTCACAGGTGGTGTGAAGTTCTTATTTTGGTCGGTGCCAAACATGTCTATTGTTATTGTGGCCTAACAACTGTATCTTGGATGCATCTGTCCAGAGCAAATTATTCCAAAAAACCTTGTCTGTGTCTATCAACACTGAAGAACAGTCTTACTGCACTTCATTATCATTCTGCGATGGAGAGGACAATGGTAAAGCCAGGATGCAGCGACAGTGTTCTTGCAAAAATGGTGCTGGTTGTTGTTTCCTGGTGTGAAATTGATTTAAAAACCGGTGACACATTAAGCTACATATGATGGTGAAAAGGGAGCAGAAAGTCAAGTGAAATGCACAGAGGAATCATAAGCTTATACCCAAAGTCTACACTCTGTGAGTCAGACTATGGCTTGTATGTTTATCGATAAACTGGAGATTTGCTGTGATGTTCTTTTTTGTTTGTTTGTTTGTTTGTTTTACAGAATAATAGATTTTTGATTGCAACTGTTGGTGTCAAAGTACTGCATGTGTTGGGGGATTTGGCTTAATGGACATGAAATGCCCTCATTACAATCAACAAATTAGCAATTAAACAAAAGGGTTAAATTTATATTTGAATTTGGTAATAATGCCTAGCAGCAGGAAATATCACCAAACTGCCTGTAACAATCAGGTCAAATGCAGGACATGTGAAAGCAGTACTTGTCTATTAGTATCAAAGCTTGTTACACTGTCAGCAAAGTATTGGATGGATGGATTGACTGACTGATTGATTGACTGATTGATTGATTGATTGATTGATTGATTGATTGATTGATTGATTGATTGATTGATTGATTGATTGATTGATTGATTGATGAGGGACTGACTGTGTGTATAGTCCAAGAGGATTCTGGCAGATGTTTCCCTATATCTTGGGATAATTCTGCACAACAGTTCACACAAGTTTTTACAAGCCCATTTTAATGGCCTGACACATTTTAAAGAAAAACAGAAGGCATGCACCTCTGGAACTGATTCAGCCGTTTGGTTTCAGTGACTTGGACAAGCAGGGTTATCAACTGCATTTTAACAAGAAGCATGTGTATGTGGTTCGGGTTAGGGTTACAGTTCATTACATTGCCTTTCAGCTACTCTTCTGCACTGATAAAAATTCTGTCTGCTCTTACCTGTTCTCATTCAAGTCTTTCAGCGCTGCTCCCTGAGGAATCATATAGTGCAGAGTTGAATGAAATCCCATTTTGTAATGTTCCTCTGACTACAGACCCACACCCAAACGCTGATTTTACCAGCAGACAAGTTACTGTAGATCCATTCCTCTGTTGCTAAGGGACTGTGAGCTCACTCTGTCGGTTTGTTTGTGGTTGGTAGGGGTGTTGGGGGGAGGAGGGGTGTCATAGCTTTCTCCTGTTAGTTAGTAGCCTTGGTTTGTGTGACACAACGGCATTATGGTTGATATTTTACCATGGCTTTCTTGCTCCCTGGTTACCATGTTGAAAATCCACAGCTCCATATCAACAATGGGCTAAAACCAGCTGACAGAGTGTGCTCACACCCAGCAGGAATGGTTTATTTGACCTCTGGTGTGTTTCCTTCTCTCCTTTCGGTTATTTGGTGGGAACACTGCTGCTGGACCTGGCAGCTGCCAAGAGAGCTGTGGTACAAGAGTGAAAATCAAATCCAAACCCACTGCTATAAACTAGCCCTTATAGCTGCAAGCGTTGATGGGTAATAAGGAGAAAGATGCAGGTACTTATGCAAGCCAAACACAACACCATTTCTGACTAAGTCAAGCTGTTTTTCCTTATGTGTTCGTACCTGACATAACCATTGGAAAAGAAGAGTTGTTCCATGACTGGAATCGGACTGGATTTGTCTCAAGGTGTTTTTTTTTTCTTTTTGTGATTCCCTGTTTGTTTTATTTGTATAGAGGTTCTACAGAGTTAAATCCCACTATGGTAAAGGGAAAAAAAAGGACACGGTAAGATAGTAGTTCAACTAATGTGACAGCCATGGATGTAGTGGACACCATTCTGTTGTTAACCTGAAACTGGTTGTTTTAGAAGTCATTGCTGCCTGAAAGATGTGTTTAGTTTATTTAGTATTTTCATTCCACAATGTTGTTGATTTATGAGAGACAGATAAAGAAGACTGTTACAGGTTAGTTGTTATAGGCCAAGATTGTTACAGGTAATAAGATTTCAGGACCAAAACACAGCTCACTGACGCTAGAGCTTCAAAATGCAAAAAGACGAAATGGGAACAAGAGACCAAAAGTTGTGAGCAGGCATGTATTGAAAACAGCTATTTAACTCAGGCTGTTGATCAACTGATCAAAAGTTTAAGACCACACCCTTTAAAAGCCAAAATCCGTGCAAAAATTTGGATTCCATGTCATTTCCTGTCAAGTAATCACACTGTGAAGATGGCAAAGACAAAAAAGCTCACAGTCTTTGAATGTGGTAGGATTGTTGAGCTGCATAAACAAGGCCTTTCACAACGTGCCATCGCAGTAAGACAGTCATTTTCATTTCTTAAAAGATCCTCAGGGTTATGGAACAAAAAAAATCAAGTGGTAGAGCCAGAGGATCTGAATGGCTGTCCGTCAAGACACGGGACGAGCCTCGTCCCAAATTAAGGCCATTACTGGTGCTGACTGCAACCCAATAACTATCAGACACCATCTGCGAAGGAAGGGCTTCAAAAACAAGAAACGTCTTCAAAGGCCACATCTTCTTCAATGCCACAAAATTGCCCGTTTGGACTTTGCAAGGGAACACCAAACATGGTGCATTCAAAGGTGGAGGAAAGTTTTATTTTCTGACGAGAAAAAATGTAATCTTGATGGTCCTGATGGCTTCCAATGTTACTGGCATGACAAGGAGATGCCACCTGAGATGTTTTCCACATGGCACAGTGGAAGGGGCGCCATCATGATCTGGGTGCTTTTTCCTTCAATTGAACAACAGAGCTCCAGGTTGTGCAGGGGTGTCAAACAACAGCTGGCTATGTGGAGATGTTGCAGCGGGCATCCCTCATGACTGAGGACCCTCGTCTGTGTGGTAATGACTGGGTTTTTCAGCAGGACAACGCTCCAATTCACAATGCCCGTCTGACCAAGACCTTTTTCCAAGACAATAACATCACTCTTTTGGACCATCCTGCGTGTTCCCCTGATCTTAATCCAGTTGAGAACATTTGGGGATGGATGGCAAGGGAAGTTTGCAAAAATGGACATCAGTTCCAGACAGGGGATGGCCTTCGCGAAGCCATCTTCACCACTTGGAACAACATTCCTTCTCGCCTTTTGGAAACACTTGTATCAAGCATGCCAAAACGAATTTCTGAAGTGATCAACAATAATGGTGGAGCTACTCAACACTGAGTCAGTTTTTGACATTTTAATTTCTGTTTAGGAAGTTTTGGGTTTTTTTTGGAGCTGTGGTCTTAAAACTCTTGATCAGCTGATGAACAGCTTATTTGAGTTATATTGTCATTTTCAATAAATTGCCTGCTCACAACTTTGGTCTCTTGTTCCCATTTCTTCTTTTTGTATTTTGAAGCTCTACTTAGAACCTTCCTAAGATCCAACAGTGCAAAATGCAAATTCATGCAATTTTTTTTATCTGGTCTTAAGATTTTGATCAGGAGTGTATGTTGTAAACAGTCTTTGTTGTGAGGCAAACTGGGGATTCCAGGGAAAGAGAGACTGTCGCAAGTGAGCAGCCGGCGTGGGGGTCCAGAAGAGTGTGGTGCTTGATTTTGGGTAGTTCGAGGTGTTCTGTGGTGCTGGGTAGTTGACTGACTGACTGAAAACTGAGGAGTTGTACATTTACATATATATTGCAGGTTTGATATTGGTTGTGGCAGTGGGTGTGTAAGGAGACAACTGCAGATGATGGACACCTGAGAGTTGGAGTGTGATAGAGACAAAAAACAGCAGGAAGCAAAACCATAAGCAGAGTTTGGCTAAAAATACTACCACAGAAGCAAACAGAACTATCTGTGAGGAGAGAAATATTGTAGAAATTTGTAAAAACTGCTGCTAGATGATTAGCAGATGTATCTCAGTGTGAATGGAGAGGAGAAGGTGGAAAAGCCCAGGAACAGACACACAAGACACACAGAGAAAAACAAAAACAAACGAGAGACAAAAAGTGGAAACAGGACAAACATAAGGAATGGGAAAGAGAATAATTTCACCATGGCACAGATACACTGCTTTTTATCCTGACAATTAGTCCCTATATGGGACAAAAACGCATCATGCCATTTCTCCATATAATATAAACCTCCCATACCTCATAAATATTTTTTTAACTGTATCATACCCAGTTCAAAATGAAAGCTTTCTATTATAAATGTGTCATCCACAAGCCTGAGCTTGGAAAGCCCTGAGCATAATCCTGATGAAATCATCAAAGTTATTGTCTCAGGCTTGCCAGAGCTGCTCCAGAGCCACAGGAGGCAATACATAGAACCTATGTGACTCCTCTGAAACTACAACTCTCCTCGGACCTTTTGTCCTCTGGAGTAGTTATGTGATGCCTTATAACTGAGGGCAGAAATATGTGCACATAATCATACCTCATTCAGAAAGTGAGAAGAATTCATATTTTAGTTTCACTATTTTTTTGCTCAAATGTCACAGTATAGAGATTGAGATAAATAGGAAGGGTGTATGACAAGCAACAACTTGCTTGTTTAATTTTGTTTTAATCAAGATTTTGTCCCAGTTCAGTCAGAAGATGTGCAAAACTATAAATCATTTTTGTGTTATGAAAAAGCACCAATTGCCACAGGAGGTGATTTACTACAGTTGCAAAAACAATTAAATCACTTTTATGTGTAAGAAACTGTTCCTGATTTAAATCCACTGGTAATAAAAATATGTTTTCATAAGTGTGTGAAGTGGAACACCCAGGAGGAGAGCACAGTGAGAACTATTTTCAAATGTCATTTGGTGTTTGTTTCCAGGCTGAAAATGAACGTCAGCTGTAGTCTCTACATGGCTTAAAATGACGGAGCTTCAAACAAATATCTAATATTACAAATCAGCTCAGTTTCAACACTCAGAGTGATTGTCTGGCTACATTATTAAGCCACTATTTCTATTTCTGAAAACCAAATCCTCAGTGGGCTGTCAGGCTCTGCAGTGGCTCCAGCTGTTGCAAGGACACATGTGAAGCAACTGCAAAGCCTCTACGGCCAGTGGAATTCGTATACCCACTGATCCACATGCCTCTACTGCTGACAGTAACAAGAGACTGTGTCATGAACCCGGGCCATTGTCAGCCAAGGTAATAATTCAGAAGGTGAGTGAATACAACGAAAAGGTCATGCATGAGGAGTCAGCTTAACATTACTCAGTGGATTTAGGGAGCTTTTATCACCACGTCATACTGATTTAACTTAAAAGGAGGACAGGTGCAGAAGGAATTCATAGAGTCTGCACTGTGTTTGTCTTCACTTTTACCTTCACTTGGGACTGAATCCAGCTAAGGAGGGTTTGTGGCTGTCAGGGGCAGTTGTCTGTTTTCATTTACACACCGATTACATCAGCAGGCTGCAGCTCGCTTTTTGATGACATTCTGGTGAGATCTGGTGAAGAACATAGAAGCTGTGCTGACAGTACAGTCACCAAAACCCAAGAGCTGGGTTGATTCTTTCACCTGTGTTAGTTTAGAGACAACTGACTGAGCAGGAGTCTGTCTGTTAGACATGTGCATCCACTGTAGGAACTGTTTTCATTATTCCATTTTCAGCTCAGTTTTTTTGTTGTCCCCTATGTCTGTGTCTCTCTATGTCTGTGCTGGTTTCCCCCAGAACCTGCAGTATATGGTGAACTTGAAATTACCTGTAGGTGTACACTTTTAATGCAGATCTTTATCTGTCTGTTTGTGTCTTATATAAGTATATTTTACCTTTTGCTTCTCCAAAAATACTGAAATAATAATTAGTTAGAACTGTCGGCTATTAATTTGTAATGTATTTCTCTTACTGCTGCTCTTATGCTGTACTTTCATTTGCTACTCAACGGTATGCCTAGTTTGTTAAAGTAGTTGTATGTGGCGTAGTGGAAACTCAATGAGTATCTTGACCTTTGATATTTGAATGCAGACTTACAGTATGGTACTTTTACAGAGATAATGTCACCTCACAATTGCATTCATGATTTGTAGAACATTGACAAATATAAAATTGTATCAATGTATACTTTTTTTTCTGCCAAGTGTAATAAACATTGTCGCCTCGTGGTGGTGTTAGCATGTTTTCAGACTTTCATCTTACTTTCAAAAAAATAAAAAATAAATAATGAGGCCATGCAGCTTTGGAACTGATTCAATAAGGATGTTTATGTTTAGCACATTAAAAATCTGCCTCATCTACAAGGCTATAATAGAAAGCATGTGTGTGTGCTTTCCACAGGCCTTTGGGGACAATGCTTCACAGGACCTTTCACCACGGCTGCCACAAGCACAAAGCTGTGCTGTGTTTCTCACCTGCTATTAACTAGATCAGGCAGATGGATGTTGAGCAGCGCAGCAGTGCTGTGAGAAAGATGGCTCAGGAACAGTTATTGGTGGTTAAAAGTCTGTCAATCCACTGCCTATTTCTAAAACTGCAGTTTTGTTTATTGTTGTAAGAGGAAACTAATGATTCCTGTGGGGAAATCGGGTTGCGGCAATAATAAACTCTATCAACAAATGGTTTTATCTCTGTTCCCCCTTCCCACCCTCCCAATCTCTCTGGGTCATTAAACCGCCTACATCCATAGTTGTTATAAGTCACTTATTCAATTTTCCTATTTTTAAAGGAAACATTTATTATCGCTGCTCAGTCTCTCAACCCTTTGGAAACCCAAACTCAACAGTGTATTACACTCTTAACTGTAATTTCCCCTTAGGTGCTCTTTTGTTGACCCAAAGAATGACCAAGATTCCTCAAATGCAGTGAAATTCAGTGGTTAAGGATAGTTTCTTGGTCACGTCATCAGTATCACATTACTGATGTATATTTAGAATAGCCTTATTGTCATTATACATGTGGGCATTACGAAAATACAATGTAGAATACAAACTGTGACGACATCATTCGGCGGGAGTTTGTTTGTGAACTCCCATAAATTACTGATGAATGGCCAATACCACATCACATCAAGCAGATTATATCTACAGCTCTTAACAGGCTTTGGGAGTAACAAAATACATGGAATGGCATAATGTAATTAGGGTACTGAACAAGCGTAACCGTATTTTGTTAAAGTTACAGAGCAAAAAGACACAATCAGATTGCTGATACATTTAGAAAAGTAGTGATTATTTGCTGGATTACAATTTTAAAATGCAATTTTAAATAGGGTAAAGAACAATATGCTGCCACGTCACAGTAGCAAACTCTGGTGCTTTTGGCTTAAGATACTTGTTTTTTAGTCTCTGCCTGCCTAAACGAAGTTGCAGATATTTTTCTGTCATGTCAAGTGTTTTATCCCAGAGTTGAACAGCAGGATATTGTTGATATAGAGTGACCTCTCTAAAGATTTTGGTCAGCACCAAATATATTTAATATATTTATTCTCCTCCCACCACATTCTCAGAGTCTCATTCCAACTGGTAAACAAAAATATGTCAGTCACATATGCACACATAACAAAATACACTTCAGTAAAAGTCATCAACATGATATTTTTTTTGTCTCTTGTCTTTATTTGAATATTTGTTATACAGGTACACAAAAAGTAATGAAAAGCAATCAAGTTAGATTACTTTAATATTGTGATACTGAGATAAGGTTACTGACAACTTTCCCCCCCCCCCAGCTGACTCAGGGTGAAGGCAGGGGACACCCTGGACAGGTCACCAGTCTATTAGAGACAGACAACCAAGCACACTCACATTCACACCTACGGACAATTTAGAGTCACCAATTAACCTCAATATGTTTTTGGACCTTGTGGGAGGAAGCCAAAGAACCTGGAGAGAACCCACGCTGCACGGGGAGAACATGCAAACTCCACACAGAAAGAGCCCAGGTATCCTCACCGGGACGCAAACCAGCGACCTTCTTGCTGCGAGGCAACGGTGCTAATCACCGAGACACCTTGCAGCCCATTTATGTCAAAAATATCTATTACAAACCACACAAAATTGTCAACCATAGAGCCTTGCAGCCAGCATGACTAAAATAAATAAACAGACTTATTTTTGTGCATTATTGCTGAAGTAAAACTTCAACATATGTGTTAGTTGAAGATTAGCCCTTTAAATATCTCTGTCGACCAGTTCATTAGCCCTTTTGTTTGTTATTTACCGCCTGCAAACTATCAACATTTTGCAAAAACTTCACAAGGGATACATGAGAGCATGTATACAAATGTACATTTCCATATGCAAAATGCAAACCAGTGGGCCATGATGCTTTATAAAAATGTAAGAGAGGATTTGGTTACTTCAGCTTTCTTTCTGGCTCTTGGGTGTTACTCTGAAGTAGAAAAGTGTAAAAATCATGTGCAGTGAAATGACATAAGGATAGAGTGAGATTAGACACAAACATATGCCTACGACATGAGGACTTAGACCAAATGTTAGCCATGGTAACACTCTATGATGTCCCAAACAGCAATGCGTGCTTACACCCTGATTGTTAACATGGGTGGATACTTTGTGAGGGGAAAAGCAGAATCTTTTTCCACTGTCATCAACACTTCTATGAGTACTCTTGAATAAAAGTCTCTGGCAGAAACAGCATGTTACTGTATAACATACTGTACATCCACCCATTGTCAAACTGTCAGGGACTCAGCTGGTAATTGGCTCATTTTGATGGACATGTTGTAAAGCTCATTCAACTGTATTTCTGTCGTCAAAACACAGGATCCCTGGCAACACTTGTGTGTGGTGTTTGTTATGCTTCATTGAAACACTGTGACCATGTGAGAGTTGCAATAAGCAGTCTCTTATCAGAATAAAATACAACTCAGGGGGATTTGTGGGAACAGTTTACCTGAACAGTAAATCAGTGGGCCCTTTCTTTTTTTTAGACTTTCCCCTGAGAATCATCCCTCCCTGCAGTCCCAGTGGAGTAATGTGGCTTGTAGAGGAAAGCTATTTAAAAATGACATAAAATAGTCAGCAGGACAGGAAGTCTCCATTCTTTCCACTGGCTCCATGAGTACTCAGGCTCAGTGGTGCTTTGGTAAGCACAACAATAACATATTAACACACTCACAATGATCATGTAAAGAAATAGTTTGACATTTTGGGGTACACATTTATTGTATTTTTTGTTGACTCGGCACATTTACTTCCTATAGTGCCTTTTAGTCCCCTGGCAACTGCTTAGAGACTTAGACTGAATTTCCCTTCTGGGATAAATAAAGTATTTTTTCATTAGAGCCCAGCACTTTAAATGCAAAATAGGATTTTCCAATTTTTTTGGCATTTTTGTATGGATTGAATAAATGAGACACACTGTGATCTTTAGTGAGGTGGTAGGTGCTGGTAGGAAGATTGTGGTATAGCCGGACAATGTGTCCCATTTGGCTAGCTGCTAGCTGCTTTTTTTTTTTAAAAAGGATATACAGTTATATACACTAAGATATCTCACTAGTTGTGTCATCACTGTCAAGCAATGCAATGGGGTAATTTTGAGTATTAGCCTGGTAACTTTTGCTAAATAGCATTAAATACAAACTGCAGCTGAGGGTGATGTGAATGTTAATTTTCCAAGCATTTGGTCATAAATCGCTATGAGATGACTGTTGTTGTAAATATGCGCTATACAAATAAAATTGAATTGAATTGAATTGAAAATCAAAAGTTGAAATTTTTTTGACTTAATGAAGGCATTAATAATGGGATAAAGTTTTTACAGTTCATAACAAGGGTAAGACTGTCTGTGCAAAATTGTTGAAGTCTATGTGTTTTCTGGACCTAAAATCAGATCAAAGGACAAAGGAGGAGTGATTAAAACAGTTTATTGTGGGTGGGGGACTGCTTAAGAGTCCCAGAAGTAGGTTGGTGGAGTTTGGTGTGAAGCCACTGGCTGAAGTGGAGTCCTGACAAGGTGAACAGGTTTTTTGGCTGTGAACTGGCTGGAGAATAATTCTGATGAGGTGTGTGATTCTCTGGTGGACGCTGTAGTCTGAGGGTGCAGGGTGAGTTGGGTGATGATGTAGGTGATTGTCGACCATTTGGAGGATGGAGAAGCTGAGCTGGCAGTCCAGACGAGTTGGGAGGACAACGGGAACAGAAGGCATATGGAAGTTCGATGTTGGACTAATCTTGAAATAGCACTGAGAAGTAAGGCTAAGACAGAGGTTGGTGGAGGCTAACACATGTTTATTGTGAGGATAAATGGGCCGACGTGCATGAGCTGCAAAGGGTTGATTGGATGATGAACTTCAGTAGGTCACCACACCCAGCCACCTACCCACACACGGACATGGACAGGGAATGACAGAACACATTAGGAACACAAGGGAAGGGCAGAAAAGAGGAAAGCACAAGGGTGGAGAAAGATGCACTTCCAGAATGACATGACAAAAATGTAATACCAATCCATCTTATAGTTGTTAGGACATTGAACAACATTGCTGTCCCTTGATCCATGCAGCAAGGGTAGCTACAATCATCAAGTTAAAAGCAAGCACATTACCAAGCCACACAACATGAGTACAGAAAAGTTACTAAAACTGAAACTACATTTTTTAAAATCTTATACTGCATCAGTTTTGTTTAGTATGGATGAACCAAACTTGTAGAATAGTAAAGAAAAAGTGATCCTCGGTGTAACTCTGGGTACAACTAGGTTGCCTCAACATTTGTCAGTGTAAAGCTGGCTTTACTGGATTTCCAAACAAATAGGTCAGTTATGTCTGTAGTGTGTATAGAGCATTGGTGGACAGTCAGCATTCATCAGTGGAACATGATAAATGTGGCCTCTCCCTCAGTGTTTGTCTAAACTGTGGATTATTACCAAAGATCTTGACAACCAAATTCTCTCCAAAACAGATGTGTGATACAATGCCTACTCAAAACTCTGTGCCATTTTCAATGCTGGAGACATTTACAGCAGTGGAACTTTGACTTTTTTTTCCAGATCTTTGAATTTGAGTTGTAATGGACAAGACACATTTGGAAAAGTGATCTTTTCTAGCATTTTGTATGAACAGAGTTTGCATAACTGCTGCATTTGATGGCCCAGTGATGACTGCTGGAACAGATTTGGACTGTAAAATACAACAGAATTTTCAGTTATATGGTACTTTGTACCACTTTCTCCCAAACTTTGCCTGTATGAGACGTCCCCTCCTATAAAAAGAATTCCAGTTGTGAACTGATGAGTGAGAATGTGGAAATATTTCATCACACTGCTGCGCTTGTCTAAAAGAGCGTCACGCTATGTCCTTCTGACTATAATTTGGGGGCTTTTCCTGGTCTGAACCATGATGTCATTGTGCACTTTCTCAGATTCAGCATGTTGGATGTGTTGTTCTCTGTGGGTGGGGGGTAATGAAGCTTCACTGGGTCAAGACTCCTGCCCATCCCTCTTGTATCCCCACAACACTGATGAGGTGTTTCATTACACCTCATGTGAGCTTGTGTGACCTTAGCTGGCAGAAATGTTATATTGTTACACCCTTTCAGCTGCTTCAGGTTTTGTATTGAAGCGGCAGCATTGTAACACCATGAAATCTGCTGTTAACCTGAAGCAGAGTTTGTGATGAGATGATGTTGGTGCAACCTGAAAGGAGTGCAAAGCAGATGAAAGACACGTGATCTGCTGTTGGCATGAAAGGGTTTTCTCTTTGGGCCAAACAAAATAACACACTAGGGAACATCTCTCAAAAGAAAAATGGTCCATGATGAGATATGGTCAGGAGGGATATGACAGTGATTAAGATATTAAAAGAGAATATTACACAGTCAGAAGGTCCTGTGCCCAAAAATATGCCATGAAATGTCTTATAAAGAACAAATCCCTCAGTAAATTGTGCAGCCATGATAAGTACAGGTGTACATAAAGTTCATGCAAATTGAATCTGAATTTTGAATATCTCATACATCAGTGTTAGATTAATTATTAATTTCATTTGCACTTTGTCTATGAGTAAATTAGAATAAACTTAAAGCTGGAAAAGAAAAAAATAACAAACATGGGACACAAGACAAAATTTCTGACGTTAGATAACTTTTGCCCACTACCCTCAACTGGCTAAAGCAGTGCATAGATAATGGATGGATATATCACTTTTGTTGGTAGGTCAAAAGTACACAGAAACTTATCATCCAGAACTGGAAAAAGTTTAAATTAAAGAATGACGCTGGTGTGATCATATTAATGTAGGGGAGGTAATTGTTTCCCTACTGCCAAACACGTGTGCCAGCTTGAGATTTTCTGCCTCCAAGTGGCCAAAAAATAAAAAATGCAGCTTTAAAATCAGTAATGTGGGCTTTTCCAGTCCTTTCTTGTCCAACACATAAAACCAAATATCCTTGTGGGAGAAGAACTGAACTGAATAAACTGTAATGTTTGAAATAGAATAACAAAAAGAAGTGTGCATCAAGACTTGAGAAGAAGGAATGCATTAAACCAATATGATCCTTTAGTTTAACAGGACTTTTCACTGTGGGAGCATGAGCATTTAGAACATTTCTCTGCAATCTGTCCGCTTAAGGTTAATGTTTCCTGTTTAAAATGGCAAATTACAATTTTCTCTGATTATAGGGCCACAAGAAAAACGTCTAATATTCATTACGTCAGGAGGGTGGAGGAATAACAGGATCATCACAGTTTTCTTAAATTCAGCAAAATCTGGTATATTATGCATAGTTGTAATGTTATTGTAGACTGTGTATAAAAGATAGACATAGCCACCATGAAGTCACCCACTGGTTTGTGAGCTACCGTTTTGAAGCCTCAAGTTTAGAATGTGTCCATTACCATCTTGTTCAGTTAAAATTGGACTTAATGAGCAAGGCTAGAGCTGACTGTGAATTCAAGGACACTACACATGTCCATACAGTAGCAACTTCTTAATCACATGGCAGCTCCACCCTAAAACATATCCTGATTGATGATTTGTTTCTTTCTGAATGGGACCATAATTTACAAATGAACACTACACAGTATTTTAAGGTCTTGAAAGTATAGATTTAGACGATAAGCTCATTAGGAAAAATGTTTACTGAATTAACAAATTAAGTTAAAACTAGGGTCATTTTTCCCTAGACTTCTATCCATCCCCTATCTATGCCCCGCTTAATCCTCACTAGGGCCATGGGGGGCTGGAGTTTATCCCAGCTGACTCAAGGCGAAGGCAGGGGACACCCTGGACAGGTCACTATCACAGGGCTACACAGAGAGACTTCTATACAATCAGTCTGTATTTTGCAGCCAGAGCAGTTGCCTCCTGTTTACTGTTAAAAAGAATGCAGGCACTTATTTATTGGCTTCACTGTTTAGACCTAGGCACTACACCCATTTTTCATATACAGCCTAAGAATATTAAAAACAAACAAACAAAAAACATGCATTTAAAAGCTAACGCACAAAGTTAGTAGATATAAAACACATTTTCCCCCCTCTGCTTCCCATTGCAAATGCTCAGTTTTTCATTTCACCAGTTAGTGTTCATTAATAAAATACAGTAAAAAAAAAAAAAAATTGTCCCAGTATGTAGCTATCCAAACTTGTTTGAATTGTAGCCCCTTAGAGCAAAGCAATGAATGTTTGCAAGCACTTTTAGACTCAGCCACAAACGCTAGTGGAGCAGTCTGAGGAGCTCAGTATAGATCAGAAGAAGCAAACCATGACTTGACCAAGTCAGGAAAATCACTTGGAGCCATTTTAAAGCAGCTTCAGATCCCAAAACAATCTGTGCACACAATTGTTTGTAAGTATACAGTGCATGGTGCGGTTCTGTCACTGTCACAATCAGGAGAAAAACACAGGTTAGCGACTGCTGGTAAGAGACAATTGGTCAGAATGGTCAAGTATCAACCAAGAATCACCTAAAAGCAGGTCTGCAATGAACTAGAAGCTACTGGAACATAGGCATCAGTGTCCACAATCAAGTGTGTTTTATTATCGCAATGAGCTGAAGGGCTGAGACGCCAGAAGAAAGCCCTTCCTCTAGAAACAGCACCTTAAAGCGCAACAAAATTTGCTGCTGATCACATGGACAAAGAATTTGATTGGGTGAAACAAAAATTGAGCTATTTGGCTGCAATGACCAGAAACATGTTTGAAAGAGTAAATGGTTCTGCACTTGTATAGTGCTTTTCTACCTTAGTGGTACTCAAAGCGCTTTACAATGTTTTCTCATTCACCCATTCACACACACATTCATACAACAATGACGACAGAGCAGCCATGCAATGTGCCTGCCTGCCATTGGGAGCAACTTTGGGTTCAGTGTCTTGCCCAAGAACATTTCGACTGTGGAGGGGCAGGGAATTAAACCACCAACCTTGCAATTAGAGGACAACCGCTCTACCACCGGTGCCACAGGCGCAGCAGAAGAGTAGAGGTGAGGCCTTTAATTCCCAGAACACCAAACCTACAGTCAAACATGGTGGTAGTAGTATGATGTTCTGGGGCTGTTTTGGTGCCAGTGGAACTGGTGCTTTAAACAAAAATTGAATAATGAAGGAGGAGGACTATCTCCACATTCAAACATTAAAATTATAATCCAGAAGGTGTGATCTGACAATGACTCCAAATATAGATCAAAACTAGTAAAGAAATGGCTAAATCAGGCTAGAACTAAGGTTGTAGACTGGAATGTGTGGACTGTGATGAAGAAACAAGTTTGTATTAGAACACCAGCAACCTGTGGTTCCCCAAGTTGAACACCAAACAGCAACTAGTTTAGATAAACTACATTGCTGGTTGAAGTTCATTTTGCAGCATTGCTCATTAACTCTTTTCATTACACAATGTTCCATATGTGCCAAAGTTAAACTCAAATACAGATTGGTACATGTGATTACTTTGCCATAGATCTCGAAGATCTTGGTGCAGCGCTGATGGATGTTGATGGGAATGTGGAATTTGTTCAGGCCTCTCCGTGTTACATGCATGCTGAGGACAGATTGAAGTTTTTATCAGTGGAGAAAGTTTTTCCTCCTGGGAGGAGCATACTCGGCAAGGATTTCCACACAGACTTGCCAGTGTGAACAGTATATCATAAGTGTTATAAAACCCCTGATGTGCTCTGACTCCAGAAATGAATTTCACATAAAGTAACATGTTTCCATGCGATGGTTTTCAAGGAGGAAGCAATGCTTTTCCACATTAATCGTAAGCTCTGAGAAAATAACCTTTTGCATATTCTGAAGCCAAATTCAGAGTTTTGATTTATTTCTCATTGTGAGGTCAGTTCTGCAGGGAACGTCAGGGTCGTGATTTCTGACAATGAGCCAACTGAGAGCTAGTGATCGCCACAGCAGAGGAATGTGTGTTTGTTTCTGAAACTATACTGGAATCCAAAGTAAACTACTCATGTCTCAGTGAACGATTGCCGTGTGCTTGAAAACATGCACACTTTGACTTATTCTTAAATTCTAATGATGGAAGGTGCACCCTGTTATATACCTAAAAAAAATAATCACCTAACTAGGTATAGCATCTGTCAGTGTCACAAAACACAAAACCTGAACCTTACATTTCAGCTCAGTATTTTGGATTTGCAGCCTGCAGCTTTACTGTTTGGGTTCTGTCTGATCATTCTCACATAGTTTGAAGCAGCAGCAGGCTGGTATTTTCAGCTATAAAACTCAGATAAACCCACTGTGCACAACCTACCCAGGATCAAATGTCAGACACACAGTTAGCAACTACCTGGTGAACATAGTGGAGCATTTAGCAGCTTCACAGACTGATACTTTTTCAGAAATTGATGGACACCTGTCTAGAACTACAACATTACGGTCATTGCATAGTGCAATGACTACAACATTATGGTCATTGCATAGTGCAATGAAATGTAGTCTTTGCATATCCCTGCTTGTTACAAAGCTGGGGTATAGAACAAAGTCTCAGCCACACACGGTGCCCCTGCAGCAGACAGGTTTCAGGGCCTTGCTCAGTGCTAGATTGCCATAGTGGGGCTTGAACTTCCAACCTCCTGCCCAAAACGTCAAGCCACCACTACCTGACCAGATGCAGAACTTGGGTATTAGTTGCAATTTCCACCATGTACTTCATGCAGCTTTCTTGTCCTGTTTCACTATCTGTGTATGACTGTTCTCAAAGTCCCCTTGGGTACAGGAAACTACAACATCTGAGCAGCAACCACCGTGCTGAAAATTTGGCGAAGTTTTGCCGAAGATTTGAATCCCACAGTAAGGCAGACCTGCTTGTTCTTTTGGTGAATTAGCCATTTTGATGACATTTCTGCCTCCCTGCATTTTTCACCAAAACAATTCTTCCATCTCTACTTTGCAGGGGCAATGTTACTGCATCCATCTACTGTGACTGGTTTGAAGAAATACATACAAACCAGAACAAATTTTCCCTTATAGCAGAATTATAGTGACGTGCACCCAGACCATTCTCCAGCAGTGACACAGTGCTGTACAGATAGGTCTGACTATAGTCGACCCAATCAGCGGAACATGGACAGATTGGTTACACATTTGAATGTTACTGTAGCAGGGGTCACATGAGTAATAATAAGCAGGTTGTGGACACATGTCGACCTTTTTATACTTACAGGAAACACACAATAATGTGGAAGCTAGCTCTGAGGACATTTCCACGGAAACAGGCCTCCTAACTAAAAACATCTGGCATGTTTCTCTTTTATTGTTAACTTATGTGCTGGATCAATAACATAGCATTTGGAGTTTCAGATAAGGAAAGACAAAACATGTCCTCGGCATCTCATTTCTGTAAACCAATCCAGTCTAAAGTTCTCTGGGAAAAGCACTTTGCATGTGTGTTTTGACTCCTGAAGCACACGATAGAGCAACCAAGCATGGATTTCAACACCATGTGAAGAAACATTTCCACAGAAAATTGCAACACAAACAGACTTAACTGCCTCATTGTCCCATTAGTGTCTGGGATTTCATACAAAGAGAAATAACTCAGATACCCATTGGAAGGGCATTCTGCTGTTTCTTTTATAATACAAATTTCATGCATCAGTGCTGTGTTATTTAGTTTCAAGGTAAATGTGCTGTACTACATATGTTTAGGCCTTTCAGAAACAGCTTTCTAGTCATAACTATGACTGAGTAGTGCATGCTGGTGTAAACAGTAGCAGGAACAGGAGGTGCAAAAAAGAGTTACAAAAGTTTTGGATCTTAATTGAGACTATCAAGACCATCAAAGGTTTCAAATATTCACAACAAGCAATTTAATCCAGCTATTCAGTTACTCCCTTGTTCCTTCATTGTTACAAAATTAGTTATTTTCATTTTCTTTTGCTTCCATGAGTTGATTTATAAATTCCTTTAAACCCATTTTTATTCTGTAAAATACATTGTATTGTACTAAGATGAGGTCCTGACGAGGTTGTACAAAGCTGTTATGAGGCCCTGACAAGCTGTCATCTCAGACACACAGGTCCAGTCCAACATTACATAGCCATACTCAGACCCATCTGCCTTTACCTCTGCTTAGCTGGCAACTCCCCCCTCTCCCCCTCTCTCTGGGTGTGGTTGTACAGTGGGCCTGTGTGAGTCTGACTGTAGGAGTAAAGACAGCTGCACAGGAGGCTTCCTCACCTGTTCCTAATCATCCCCTCTCCATAAAGCAGCAGCTCATATCTTAGCTCTCCACTAAACTGCTGACTCTATTTACCAGCTAGTCTTGTATAGTTCATTTATTTATCATAGTAACTCGTGTTTGCTCACCAGCCTGCCCTTACTGTCAACACACAACACCGGCCACCTTACCCTTGCAAAATCTGATGGCCCTTCCCTGTATCTTGCTCAGTGGTGTAGTCTACCATCGCCCCTATTATCCTGCTTGCTTTTTATTGGTTTTGCTTGTTCATGCTGTCTTAGCATAGCCGTGAGCCCTGTATGTCTGTCAGCAGTATTCTGTAGCTTGCTTTACCTGTTCCTGCTATTCTGTCATGTTAGTAGCCATAGAGTTTGTGTTGTCCTGTCATGACCACAGTGGTGTATTGTGTTAGTTCCATCCTTTGCCTTGTAGCCTTCTGTTATTTAACTCCTCTTACCTGTACGTTGTGTTCTGGCTTGCCATGTGGGCTCTTCAGTTGTTTTAATTTGTATCCTGTCGAGTTTCTCCTGTTACTTTTTACCTGTAGTTTTGTATAAAACCCTTTTATATAAATTTACAGTGCTGGTAACTGTGTACTTGTCTCAGAGTATATTTTATGGCCATCTTTTTCTCTACACTGCCACTAACAACTATTTGTTAGCTATCAATTAATCTAGCAGCTTTTTTATCGTCTAATCCAAATGACTAATTTCCTCCAAAACTTTAACTTTTGTACATGAGTTTGTCCGACAATGTTGCAGTGAAAATTTCAGGATTTTAGCATTGTACAGCAAGAGCATGGCAGTAATAGTTGTTTATCATGTAATCTAAATAAGATAAGATAAGATAAGATAAGATAAGACAAGTCTTAATTGATCCCCATAGGAAAGATTCAAGGATTGCAACAGCACAAGACAGTGGCACACAAAGAATACAATAGTGATCACCTCACTGTCCTTGGACATGAAGGCCTTCTTCCTGATGTTAAGAGGGCTTTTAGTCTCCTAATTAAGCCATGGCTTATTGTTTGGATGGGACAATGGTGTCCTCACAGAACTGTATGTAGTCAGTTATGCAGCGAGAGAGACCCTTAATGTCCTCTCCATGGTCCTCCTGAAACAGCTCCCAGTCTGTGACACTGAAACACTCCTGGAGGGCGTCCTCTGTGTTGCTAGACCAGACCTTCACATATCTTGTACTGGCCACTTGTTGTTTCACCAGCAGCCTGTAGGTGGTTTCAAAGTGTATCAGGTTGTGGTCAGAGACTCCAAGAAGGGGGAGAGGAAGAGCTGTATGCCTCCTCAAATGAGCCATGTTAATCATTCCATTGTCTGACAGCAAAAAAAAATTAGTAAATGGGTACAACTTAATTGGAAATTCAGCTATATTAAAACGCTGTATATGTAAGCACAGAGAGCAGGAGAGACGCAAACAGATGCTTGATGCCTTTGTGGATTTTCTCCTTGTGCATTGCACTGTGCTGCTGGGATCGGCCACTGCTACAGTTTATTCCCACTGTCCCCCTCACACAGTCCAAAAACATGTTGAGATTAATTGGTGATTCTAAATTGTCCATAGGTGTGAATGTGAGTGTGCTTGGTTGTCTTTCTCTGTGTTGCCCTGTGATAGACTGGCGACCTGTCCAGGGTGTCCCCTGCCTTCACCTTAAGTCAGCTGGGATAGGCTCCAGCCCCCCCGCGACCCTAATGCGGATTAAGCGGTGTATAGAAAATGGATGGATGGATGGATGGATAATTTGAACTACTCCCAGACTTTGGCAACCTTGGGTCTATGAAAACTTCTACATTAAGCGACTCTGCCACTCCTGCCATTATCTATAACTGCAGCGCTGACTGACGTCATGACAGACAATGATATCGAAGAAAAACATTTGTGATGATGATAATCCCAATATTATGATATCATCACCAATTATGCTGACTAATTATAGCAGACCTAACGAAGACATCTCCGAAGGAACACCAGAGGAGGTCCATTTTTCAGGACAGATGGACAGGCAAAAGGTGCTGCGTGTTTCAAGTACAAAAACAGCTGCTGAAAATATCAGAGTCAAGAGAAACAAAATGACAGCATTAAGTACTTCTCCCACTTCCTCTCTATCACCACCAAAAAAAGAGAGAAATATTTTGCACGCTGAATACATGCTCACAATAATGTTAATCACATAAAATAAAAAACACTCCTCCAAAAGTATACATTTAGCCTCCTTTATTTTATGCTGATAAATAAGTTATATATATATATAAATGTCCATACATTTCATTGTAAAAGTGTTTTATACAATTTAAGCCATTGCCAGTGGTGCCGTGATTGGAGTTGTTTTAGTTCTGTAACATTCTATTATTACAAGATCTTTGTAAAAGCAGGTCAAAGCTCACCCAAAGAATTGACCTCAGGAAGGTGTGGGTACATTAAAAGTAAAATTAGATATATGTATGTCAGCTTTGATTATAAGAGCACTACATACAACAGGATATGTTTTTATTATTTAATGCTTCAAACACTGTCCAAAAAACAAGCAGTGTTTTCCTGATGTTAATGCTCATGATATGAAAAAAAAACCTCTGACATAGAGCATAAACATGTTTTTTTAAAGGCACGCTGTGGCCTTTTTTTGGACGTCTTGATAGCAGGACAGTTGTTTTCCCTTGTGGTCATCTTGTGCACAGGTGATGCAACATGTAGTCCTACAAATGGTGTAACACTGTTCTACTGATCAACAGGTGGTGATAATAGTCCTTCTACCCTTCTGTTGTAATGACCTATGTTGTGTACAGCTGCGTGCCCCATTATAGCACCTTGATTGGCCCCTTCTTCCTCTCTGCCTTTGTTGTCCCGCCTTCTCTCTCTGGAGCTGAAGCTGGATTGGAGCAGCTCTGACAACAGCCTCCAATCAAGATGTACACCTGACTTTAAAAGTCTCATTCACCCAGAGTTCTGCAGCAGCTTGAATTTTTTGTGAGAAGTTGAGCTTGCCCTTGTGTGCTTTACCTTTGTACACCTTGTTAAGAAAACTAGATGAGTTATTTGTTATATGTGAGGGGTAAAGGCCTCAATGGAGACAACTAGATTGTTAAGCATTTTAGTAGTGAATTGCTGTTAGTTTTAGTTGGGGGTGCATCTTTCTTTGTATTTTGGTTTGGACAGATAAGTTGAGCCTGCTGAACAGCAAAATGCTATTTATTCATCCCTTCAGATTTTACTCTTTAAGTTTTCTGGGAATGAATCTCCATCATGTTTAGTAACAAGAGCTTCTTGAATTCACACAAAAATATTCACCTATTGTTTATATTTGCCAACACAGTCTCCATAATTCTTGATCACTGAGATGCTGATTTGCACGGGACTAATATTATAACAGGCCCTTTGTGTTTGGTGAACTATGGTAAGTACTTTGCAGTGGAAATTTTACTTGATTAAGATCACATGATATCTGCAATTATTACAAATTACCAGATGTCCCCAGGAAATATAACTGCTGTAGTATATCACTTAAGTTGTAGCTGACTGTACATGCTGCAGCAGTGCTTGTTAATTTTCCCTCAGCATCAATAAAATCTTGATGTTCAACAAGTTAGTATATTTAGATATTTACTATTAGCCAGATTTACTGTCCCTCTCAGTCCCACTGACCCCTCTTCTCCCATCTTCCCTTCCCCTCTCTTTCCTCTCATTCAAGCATAAAAGTGCATAAACGCAACTGTGCACAGGAGACACTGGAATAGTGTTGTGTGGATTGGTCCTAGATACTTTGTTTCCCTTTCCCTTAAAGAGTCGAGGCTGTGTACTCAATTTATTTTCACCACATACCCACAGAGCGGACTGCTTAGAGGACCGTGAGGAGATTGCTGAATTTGACAACAAAGGTTAAGTAAAAAGTACAGTATATTTGACTTTGAAATACATGGTAGCAGGTTAAATATTCAAGTAAAGAAAATCAAAATTGTGCTTTTCATCACTGCACTTTGGTTAGTTTCAACATATTTTCAAGAGAAAAAAACTGGCTCAACACAGCCAACAAAAACACATGAGTTCCTGTGAACCTACAGGCTGAAGAGCTGCATGTCCTTTGTATGTTATATCATGTTTAGTTGGTGATATGAAAGTGGTAAAATGTTTTGTTTTTTTTTCTTCCCCCTGTCCAGTATCTTTGCACACCACAAACAGTATTTTTTTTTTTTAGGTTTTTAGAATCCCATCCTCTGCAGGCACCTCTCTTATCTTCTCCTGCTCCTCTTTCTTTTATAAGACAACTCAGACAATTCCCAAGGAAGAATGTCCTGGAATTATTCAAGCTTTCATGCTCACACTGCTTTCATTTCTATTTTACAAGTGAGATGAGGCATGCTCTGCCAACATCTGGCAGTAAATGTACTTTCATAGTTGACTCTTTATTATTCAGCGTCCTGGGATCCGCCACATGATCCCTGTGTCTGAGGACGGCAGGATGCAGAAACTGGATTCCTCTCACTGATATGCTTGGCATGGCTAATCTAGTGGGTGAAATCAGTGCTACGCCAGAAGTCTGAGCGTCTCTGTTCCCATCTTTTTTTCTCTAGAGGAAGAATTACAGCTAACTTTTATCTCCCAGACTGGAGCTTTGCATGTGAGCTAACGGGGGAGGGGGAATCTGGATAGGTGGTGTAAGCCTGTATAAGGAGACTGTGAAATGTCCACATGAACCACCATGACCACAGGCTGTTTCTTTTTCTCTAAATGCTTGTCTTCAGTCAATGAACAAGGCCACATGTAAAAGGGCGGAGATATGATTCCTTTTTGTTTTTCATTGCTCCATATGTGTTGCAGGGTGTCGGATACATTCCCCACTAATTAGATTAACCACATCTTGAGCACAGATAATAGCAAATGTAAACAGAATTTCATGAACCTGATGCAAGAATGACTGTGAGATACATGAACTGACCCAATCCATTAAACAAAGAATGAGTCACCAAGAACATATAATGCATCTCACCTCATGTTTCACAACATGTTAGTTGCCTGAGCTGTCTTTTGTCAGCTCCACAGTTCAAACGCTGGTAATTTGACATGTGTGAGAGACAGCATTAGGTGTTGAATATTTGACGTGTCCCTGTGGCTCTTGAGGTATTAAGTGCATTAAAATTGACAAACCACAGCACATCCAGTGGTGAAACTGATCTGCACCACTGGATGGGTGTCAGTGTGAACCAGTCTGAGGGGATTACACAGGGTTTCCCCTTTCTGACAACAGGCTGAAATTGATTTAAGCAGCAGTTGGTCTTAATGCATCATCTTCACTGTCAAGAGACCATGACCATGCTAATAAGGAGTAGTGGCATTCTTCAAATGTGGGTCAATTTCAGCACGTGACCCAGTGAGTAGGTGGTTAGCATTAGCTGGCTGAAAGAGCTCTGTCTGTCCATGTTTTCCACCACCATGGCTGGATTAACCTCCTAAGGGGCAAAAAGTGCTTTGATAGATAAAGCATGGGTAAAACACCCCGATGACAATGTACCAAGAGGAGGCTAGATAGTAAAGCCAAATAATGCAAGATAAAATGAAGACATAGTTTAAACAAGAAGATAGTGCTCTGTTCACACCAGACGTGATTGAAGTCATTCGCCCAAATGATTTAATCAAATCAGTCAAATCAAATCAAGTTTGTCATTTTGCTGTATCTGTATTTGCTTGATCTCTGAATATCCCCGCCGCTGCAGAAACAGAGCCGTCACCGCTAACCTAAACACAGAAACTGGTCTTTGTAGTCAAATACGGCCTGTGCGTCACGCTCAATTCAGCTTGTCGGAGCCCGAGCACGCAAGGCTTTAAAGGCCTAACAGTGGAACAGCAGAATGTAAAGCTAAAAACTTGCTTGTATGAGGTCACCGTTCAATCTAATCCCAAATATTGAATTCCTAAAGATAATATGAGTTTACCAATTTGAGTGAAAAATTGAAACTCTGTAAAATTCCAAAATATTTCAGTATTTGTTTGCCTCCCTTTGCTTTAACAGCAGCAGCACTCAAGCTGTATAGACTTTACAAGTTTGTTCAAACCTGAAATAACTTATAGAATCAAATGTTCAGTGGGGTGAGTTCAGGTGACCACTGAGGAGCGCCCATGACAGACTTCTTTGGTCTTTAAGTTTAAACTGTAAAATGCATTTACCGCACTACTCTGCCTGAGTATGAATCTCTATATACAAAGATGTAAACCAGAGGGTGGAGCATGTCTCTGATGACTGGAGTGTAGCTTTTCCTGGGTGGAGTTGATTCAGTGCAGGTGTCCAACTCCAGAGTAGCAGACCCACCCAGACTTGAATATTCTCATTCACACAATTAACAAAAGGAAAAACTGAAGATGAATATCAGTTTTCCTTCTATGTATCATGATTTCTAGGTTTGCTAAATCATGGAGGGCTGTGATTTAAAAAGGAACTTTGTGTTTTTGCCAGGACAGATTTAGCAGGGCAGCAGACACATGATTCCCATCCTGCTGGTCTGTCTCTGAGGTCAGACATGATAATAGCTTCCTTTTTCTCACCCTCTGAGCACTAAACACTTTGAGGGAAAACTCTTTTACCTTCCAAAATTTATCATCATCTCGAATAATGATTCAAAACTCCCCAGATCACTTCCAGAAGTTCCCTCTTGTACTGTCCAATGAATAAAGCCTGTGTGAGCGTGTGCATGCAGGAGAAATCTATGTCATAGCCTTTAGCCTCTAGACAACAGCTGTCTGTGGTGCATGCAGTGGTGGCGCTGGACAGAAAAGGAGATCCGACCATCACTACAATGGTGACATTCTTTATTAGGCAAAATTTGGGCTTCTGCAAGCCAGCACAGACAGCATTCCTCAAGGCTACAGGGCGGGACTGGCTTTGTGCTGAATGTCAAGTATGTCGGGGATTGCACGGAACCGTACAAAAAAAATAAAAAATTTGATCAAAGGCTGCACACAATGACATTCATTTTCTGCAGTTACAAATAAATACACAGCTCAGAAGATACAGTTGTTATGAAAGAGACAAAACGATCAAAAGACATTAGAATGTGCAGTAAAAGCTCAAATAAGAAAAAGCGTGACAACAAAACAAAGCTTCACTAACGCATTAAAACCCTCAGAGGAACATACAGAGTTGAGGTGTCAGTAGCAGATGTACTACAGCAGCAGACATTATAGTGCTATCAGTAGAAGTAGTTATTTCTACATTATCAGTAAATCTGGCTAACAGTAGTAATGTATTCATGGTAGTAGTTTACGACAAGCAGCGATAGTTCTGTTAAGCTGCCGATGCTATTACCAGTACTGTTGCTACAGCCACTGCTACCATTTACTACAGCATTAGTGTTGCTGCAGCAGCTACCACGACCTCTACTATTGTGGTGCTTAAGTTCACACTAAACTCTTAGGAGGCCCCAGGGTGGAAAAAAATTGGGGGTTCCCACTAAACCTCACTTAATGTAGCCATTTTATCATTTCAACATGCTCCCACAAAGCAACCAGCAGGAAATTTCTGGTTGCATCTTCTCAAATGTAAAGACTCAATAGTTTTCTGTGATAGCAAGGGTCTTTGGGTTTCTGACAGGCAAAAGAAGCAAATTGAATGTAATAACTTAGTGTTAAGCACTTGACACAGAATCTTAAAAGCAGCACGAGTGGCAGCAGCAGCAGTAATGCCCTGAGAGTCTGATGGTTGTGAACTTGTAACAGCAGGGCCTCATCTTTTAGTGCAACTCAGAATGTACATCTTTGGGTCAATCCACTCAAATCACATAAACAACACACTGCACTTAAAAAACAAACAAACAAACAAAAAAACACATTTGTGCACACTTTTAAATGTGTCATTTTTAGTATAGAAAGAAATCAGACTAATTTAAGTCTAAAACACCTGTGGTAGGTCATTTTCACAAAATTCTAAACACTTAATTTGTGTCGGACCCCCTCGTGCCACCAAAACAGCCACTCTGCACCCCTCTGAAGATGTCCTGTGGTATTAGGCACCAAGACATTAGCTTAAGTCCAGGAAGTTGAGAGGTGAAGGCTCCATGGAATTGTTTTCCACAGATTCACACATTGATCAGATTGAGGTCTGGAGAATTTGGAGGCCAAGTCAACAACTTGAACTAATTGTGATGTTCATGTGTGAAGTGACAGTGGTCAGCATGGGCAGCCTGACGGAGGCTACACGACACGGCAGCTACACAACCCCATATACAGAAATCTGTGACACTGTATTCTGACACCCTTCTATGATAGCACCACTAAGGTTTTTAACGATTTATGCTATGGGCACCTGGATAGCTCAACAGGTTGGGCGGGCGACCCATGTACAGGGGCTGTGGTCCCCGATGCAGCAGCCGCGGTTTGATTCCAGCCAGTGGCTCATTTGCTGCATGTCCTTTCTCTACTCTTCTCCCCATGTTTCTCTGTCACTCTTTCATTAAAGGCAGAAAAGCCACAAAAAAAAAAAAAGTGGGACAGTAGCTCATCTGTAAGATCACAGTTTGACCCCTTGATTCTTATGCTGCCCACTTTGACTGCTTCCAAAGTATTAACTTCAAGAATTGACAATTTGCTGCCTAATATACAGTTGAAACTAGAAGTTTACATACACTGTATAAAAACACATGAAACCTTTTTTTCTCACTGTCTGACATTAAATCAGACTAAACTTTTCTGGTTTTTGGTCAGTTAGGATTACCTAAATTATTTCTATTTGCTAAACACCTGAGATGGGGACTCGAGTTTGCGACTAGGACTCGAGTCGCTCTTAAGTCGCATACAGAGAGACTTCAGACTTGACTTGGACTCATGTTTTGGGACTCGTGAACAATCATTATGTTTTCTTTTTTCCTTTCCTTTCCTTTTTTTCTTTTTTTTTTTTTTGCATATCAACATTGGGGAAACTCTCAAATGTCTGACGAGCTTAAAATCCCTTACAGTTCCTACGTCCCGCCGGCGGGACGTGACCACTTTCCAAACACATTACAGCCAGATGTGCGCATGCTCCACAATCAAGTTTCCCGGCAATATACACATCAAATGAAAGCTCAGAGTCTCCTCTTTCCGATGATATAAACCTTTTTGACCTGCAGCAACCACAGCGTTGACACAAAGAGCTTTTTGTCCAGAAAAGCAAAATATTAAAAGTAAAATACGACTTTTATTACTTTTGAAGGCTCTCTGCAGCTCAAGCATCGGTCATTCCTCACCAGCTTGGTCTCATTCTGTCCGGACACAACCAGTCAACATAATCCAGTAAAATAATTCGTTCCGTAAAACGTATCAGATCCTCAAAGACACAAATTCTGCAGTAATGTCTTCCCAGCTTGAGATCAGCTCCGGCTGTTTTATTCATTCCTTCTGGCAAAATCAGCCTGAATCTATTTTAGATAGAGGTCTCAGCGTTTGATTGACACCTAGTTTGGCCAATACGAGGGCTTTGGTGGGTGAGTGACAGCCTGAAGGGCCAATGGAGTGTCTCAGACAGTCAACCCGGTACGCACAAGTCCCACCCTTGTAGATTCAACCAGTCAGGTTGCAGACACTCTCTGTCACTGTAAAGTTGTAGCCAATGAACAGACGACCACGTGGATGTGTCGGAAGGCAGGATTCCTTGTGTGTGGCGGCTGTAGCAGCTAGCGGCTCATGACAAGTGGTGCATAGGGTGTGCGAAATGCGTCAGTCCTCCATCTTCTTTATTTTGGGATAGTTTTGGAGCACAACAACAGGGCAACACGTACAGAAAAGAGAAGATAGACAAGAGGGGAAGTGGTGGAGGCTGCACAAGTCGAGACAGCAGCATATCTGTGTGCGTTCTTCAAACAGAGGCTGTTATAACGAGCGGCTCATAGAAAACAAGTGAGTGTCTTAGTGCTAAGAATATGTGTACAGTTTGAGTTATACAGTAAATATACAGTTTGCAGTGTTTGTTGTTCGTGTGAATTTTAAATATATATATATATTTAAACCTGCCCATAGCACTTGTTTTGATATGGTCTTATTATAGCTTTTTATGAAAAATATACATTTTATTTAGTTTTTATGATGAAATATGAATTTCTGTAACTAACAGAGTGACTCTGTGTCCAGATATGGATTCCTCTGGGTATAAGCTTTCAATAGAGCCCTCACTGATGTCTGTAGGTTCAAGCATTCAAAAGAGATTGCATTTTTTTTTCGTTTTCAGTGGTGTCCAATTTGGATAGATGTGGATAAAACAATAGTCCCTCAATAAAACGCATGAACATACCAGTATAAAAACTGGTGTCAGATTATCAGTTTTACAGATATTGTTTTCAAATTTGAAATATGAATGCAATATAAGTTTTTCTATTGGCACACAGTGTGTTTTGGTTCCCACCTCCTAATGCTGCTTTATGGTCCTTTATTTTCAAGAAAAAACTTAGGCGAGGATCGAAAAAATATCTTTTTTTGTGATTATTGAAATAGAATAACTTTTTACTGGTAGCACCTGGAATGATTCTGATTGCTGTGGCTAAAACTAGAGAGTGTTATCTTCACAACAAAGGTCAAACTTTATATACCTTCCATAAGGGTCAACAACAGCATTCATTTTTAATTTGGAGATGTCATTTTACAGACGGTTGCATTGAAATGACCAACTGCCTTGGTTTCTGGAAGAGGCATGCCAAAGTGTTCCCGAGGCTCTGTCTTGTGGCTATGAGAGCGCTCGCTGTTCTTGCAACCAGTGCACCAGTGGAGAGGCTATTCAGTCACAGAGGCCTAATAATGCACCCTCACCGAGCCAGGCTTAGTGCAAGGACATTGTCCAGCTTGATCTTTCTGAAATGTCACCATTCTGTTGTCTGATACTTTTCTAGGTCTGACAGTTGGCCTCTGGAAGACACCTACAAGCCTGTTCATGTTTAGCCAGTGTGTTAAGGGGAAAATAAGAGAAGCCATTCTGATCGTATTGTAGGTTTATTATTGTTAAATATTTTGTTTGAGGCAGAACAACACCGTTGATTGTTTCCACAAAAAGTTACTGTTTCATTAGTAAACAGGTCCAGACAGCCAATAAATTCAATGATATTCCTTTTTGAGTTTTACTTTTATGCAAGGAATCATTTTTGTCATCAAAGAAAGTTGCCTTTTGAAATTTGACTTGGACTCGTGACCAAAGACTTGAGACTTGACTTGGACTTGCAAAAAAGACTTGTGAACATCTCTGCTAAACACTAGAATAATGAGAGATGGATTTATTTATTTTTTGAGATTTTTTAATTTTTTTCAAAGTCAGAAGTTTACATACATTTCCCCAGTATTTGGTAGCATTGCCTTTAAACTGTATGACTTGGGTCAGACATTTTGGGTTTCCTTCCACAAGCTTCTCATAATAGTTTGCTGGAATGTTTGGCTTATTCCTCCGAACAGAACTGGTGTAACTGAGTCAGGCTTGTAAGCCGCCTTGCTTGTATACACCTGTTCAGCTTTGCCCACAAATTTTCTACAGGATTGAGATCAGGGCTTTGTGATGGCCACTCCAACACATTGACTTTGTTGTCCTGAAGCCTCTTTGTAACTAATCTGGCGGAATGCTGAGGGTCATTGTCCATTTGAAGACCCGTTTGCGCCCAAGCTTTAACTTTCTGGCTGATGTCTAATGATCTTTCCTCATGATGCCATCTAGTTTGTGAAGTGCACCAGTCCCTCCTGCAGCAAAACACCCCCATAGCATAATGCTGCCACCTCTGTACTTCACAGTTGGGATGGTGTTCTCATGCTTGCAAGCTTCAACCTTTTTCATCCAAATGTAACTATGGTCATTATGGCCAAACAGTTCAGTTTTAGCTTCTTCAGACCACAGGAAATTTTTTTTTCTTTTGGAGTAATGTCTTCTTCCTCTCTGAGTAGCCTTTCAGCCCATGTCGGTACAGGACTCGTTTCACTGTGGATAATGACACTCTCTTACCAGCTTCAGCAGCATCTTCACAAGGTCTTTTGCTTTTTTTCTGAGGTTGATACGCACATTTTGCAC
>NW_007578744.1:219523-232047 GCF_000690725.1 Stegastes partitus
ATAGATAGATAGATAGATAGATAGATAGATAGATAGATAGATAGATAGATAGCTTTCTTTATATTCTTTTGTTTCCCAAAATAAGCATTAAAAGGAGTTGCCAGTATAAATGTGGTCTGGAAGTAATTTGTACATTCTTTTTTAAAGGGACTTTTTTCGTCAGGGCCTGGCTTGTAAAAGAGTCCTCACTCTTGTTCCCCTTCCTATAGAGCCCTGGAAGAGCGACATGATGTGTTTCCTTTAAATCCGATTTATTTACTCTGAGCACTATGTGTGTTTATTTAGCACAGTAACTGAGACACCCATAAAGACAACATTTAGACTTGTGGAGAACCTAGAGTTTAAGATGGGAAATGTAAGGTGAAACTTGTTTGGAGGAAGATGGGTCATTGCTGGAGCAGAACAAAAACAAAAAAGTAATAACAGAACAGATGTGGGGATATCAAAACGACCACAATCCAATGCATGGATGCCGACTGGGAAAATGGGTAATATATGTATAAATATTGTGGAAGAAGAAGAAAAATATGGAGTGATGTAGTGCAAAGTCAACACACTTAAATGTATATACCTAGAATAACAGGGTGGCTCTGAGGATGACAATGTCCTTTTACAATGAAATGGAATACAAATGCAATTACAGGTGTTTCAGAGGAGACATCCTGGAATCTTTGCTTAACCTCAAGATTCAACCAATTTAGTGAAATGTATCAACATTTACTGAATAGATTATGACAGAATTTTGTACATTCCTGTTCCTCTAAGGAAGAACTGTAGTGACTTTGGTGGCGTCTTAACATTTCATCTAGCACCATCACATTTTATTCTGGACCGCTTTGGTTCAAACTGAAATATATTAACTGTTGGACAGATTACCATGACATTTTGTGCATCCACTGAGTGGTCCCCTGAGAATGAATCATAATGTTTTTGGTGATCTCCTGACTTTTGCTCTTGCATCACCATGAGGTTGACATTTGTGGTTCTGTGAAAAATTCTCAGTATTTGGGTTCAGACATACTTGTTTTCCCACAGGATTGATGGTAACAGCTTTGATCTCTTGACTTTTCATTTACAAACACACCTTGTACATTCCATCCTTTGGTTTATGACCAAAACAACACTGACTAGTGCAAAACAACACTAAATGGTATATCCATCCCAACTGTAATCTGAACATAAACTGGCATACTAAGATGGTAGATATAGTCATGTAGTCATCATTATACTTGCTAAACATCAGCATGTTAGCATTTATACTCATAGTCAAGACATTTCTCACCTTCTAAGGCTTGAAATCTGCAAGGCCTCTGCAGGTTTCAGGCAAGAAGATGGTAACAGTAGGTCTTTCAGGTCCTGGAAGTTGTGAGTTGGAGCTGCCATGCATTGGACATGTTCCAGCAAAAGCCACAACACCCCAAAAGGTAGTCAGTGGTTTTACCCCTCTTCAGAAAACCCCCACCCCCCACAAGGCTTTGGCTGTGAGATGCTGACTTAGTGATCTGGCCTAAACAACTTGTCCCTTGTAAAAGTCATTTATGTCATGCCCTCAGCTTCTGCCTCCAATTCTCCACTGCCAGCCTCTCTGCCTGGTAGGAGTGCAGACAGGTGTGCTGCAGCCTGAGCAGAGCTTCACCAGCGAAAGTTCATCAGGATTGTTTATCATGCCTCCAGTGCTCTACTGTGTCCTCTCCACTATGAAACAACGTAGCCCTTACACATGCAATCTGTCATGTTTTCAGCCATTCTCTGTTCTTTTCCCGTTTCATTAGTGGTGAGTGTGTTTTGGCTTATTGGAGAAACCAAATGAAAATTCACAGAAAAATCTTAACTCTTCAGCTTGATCATTAGCATGTAACCTGATGTGATCTGAAATTTGATGAAGACTTCAAAGATATTTCCAAAAACAAGTTAAAGCTGAACTTCACAGTCAACTAATTATTACTATTTATGAAATATGAGTACAAACTACTTTTGGTAAACAACAAAGCAAAAAGCCAAGTCAACAAAATGACTGCAGTGGGAACAAGGCTTTGGCAGCACACAGACTCTGGTTATAGCCTGCTTCATACTGATAACAATGAGCATTTGCCTTGCTTCATATTTTTTCAGTTTGCTTTCCCAATCATGTATGTATTACTATGAAACAGTATTCACTCAGATGCAGCACAGCTCTGTTGGTCCTGATTGTTGACACATATATTTTCCTGTCACTATAGTGAACAGATGTGTCTCCCTTCATTGCCAAAACATTTAATAGATATCTTTTATATCTTTTATCTATTTTGGAAAGGAGTCTTAGATACCATGTGTTGTTTTATTTAAGACTTTTTATATTTGCCAGACTACCTGTTATCTAGTCATTAAATCTGAAAGACTCTATTGTATTCACATCAAAATGCAGCATGTCAAGAGTTTAACACTTTATTAAGTTGACTTATTGATGTATTTGGAAGAATATTTCACCTTCATAAATAATCTTTGTTGAGATTTATTTAAGCCCTGCAGTGTTTTGCCTCGATCATATGCCAAAATCTGTGGGTGTTTTGGGGCATCTCTCTCCGCGCCTCTGCTGCAAAATGTTGATGTGAGGTCCTGACACAACCACTCCTCCATAATTTCCAAAGGCCTCCATTGTATCTAATACAATGGTCGTCTTTGGAGTACTCCTCAGTTACTAGCATAAACCTCAGGAAAACCCCCTCTGCAAAGAACATGGGACATTATTGAATGTGTGCCAGCTCCCACAGACAAGCTCAGAGAAAAGCACTGCATAATTGGACTGTTATTGAGTATTCAACCCTCAGGCCTTATTTTACACATGAGATTTCATGAAGCTTAGGGGACTGATCAAGCATACGTTCCGATGCAGCTTTGAAAAGGATGGTGCTGCATTTTCACTGTCCTTGTTCGGCTCGTACATCCGGCTCAGCCAAAGCTTTTTCTTAGCTGACTGCGGCTAGAAGTAACCCAGAGAGTCTTAATTAAAGTCACATTGAAGTTCTCTACATTCTCCTCAGCACAATACTTGAGCTGTCAGGAGCCTCATTTCTGTTTACACATACTTCTTTGTGGACATCAATGTGTTTGCAACATGTTACTAAGAAGAGCTCAAAACTTAAACCTTTCTGCGTCCTGCTACAAGATCTATGTTTCAACCTTGTCACTTTGCAGTGATCTACACTTTTTTTGAAAGTTCATAATTTTTAATCAATCTGGTAAAAGCATATGTGACTGATGATTAGCAGCAGATCAGAAATCTGTGCCATATCAATCACCATGTCATTTCTTGACTTGTGCTTCAGTTCTCAGAATGATTCTAGCAGAGTCTTTCAGAAGGGTCAACACTTTGCAATGTAGAAGAAAGTCTCAAACCTGAGTGAAGTCCTGAGTTGGGACCAAACACTTAACCTCAAGAAACAAAGTCTTATTTTGTTTGTTTGTTTTGAGTCCTGAACAAGTCTCTATGTGCCCTTCTCCAAGTTTAATGACAGTTTAACATCATCTTCTGAATCTTTCCTCACTGTGGACTCATTTGTCATGGCAATATAAAGTCCTGCACTTCTGTGGAAGCAGCACAAACATGGCTAGAAGTAGATGATTTAAAATAATGTTTGGAGGAAAATTTTAATCAATTTGTACAACAATTTTCCAAGTCTCCCCAGGTGTTATCAATACTGGATTTATTTATTTATTTTAAATAGTTTAGTGCTCTGACAAATTGTCTAATTTTGCTCATTTTTCAAAAAAGAAAGAAAGAAAGCAAGCCAGCAAGCTGTGCTTTAAACCTACAGTTGTGATTTGGGCTTTAGAGGATTAAATTGAGAAAGATTTTATTCAGTTATAGAAATAATGAAAGCTTTAAAAAAAAAAGAGACTTTTTTAAAACTTTCAAATACTCTTAAGGACAGTCAAAACAAAATGATGTTTGTTTGGGGTTTTTTTTTTGCATTTCATCAAATGTGAATTTAATTTTGAATCTGTTATTAAACACACCAGACAAAGATTACCTCAGCATTACACCCTAAAGATTAAACTTCAGCATTCAGGTATGTTCTTGGCAGGATGTGTAGGCTTTTTCTATAGGTTTACCATGAGACTAGCACACTGAGGTCCTGATGAATTGTTGCAGTTCTGGGTGTATATCTGAGAATGTTGGCAAAAGAGGGAGAAGACCTCAGTTTAGCAAAGGCCTTTGAGGGGGTCTTGGACAACAACCTCTTCCTACATTAACCTGACTTCTTCTTGAACACCAATAATACATGGCTCCAGAAGGCTTTACATACTGGGTTCTGTCATGATACGTGGTGAGGATATGATGTGATAAACAGAAGGCCCTGCTAATATGAACGGGACCAAGTCAAGTTGTGATTTAGCCACAGGAGAGCTTTTGTGTTAGCTATGTGGCACTGGGACTGAAGCAGCATAGGTCATGTGAATTGTCATTTTCCATCAGCACAGCAAGCATGGACATCATTGTTTAATTACAACATGCCAACATTTTGTGACAGAGTTCATGATTGGACTCACCATCAGTGCTGCGTTCATAAAATCTATGATTTTGCATTAAACTCAATATTTTACTTCATTATGTGAGTGTAAATAAAAACACTGCACAGATATCTTCTTTAAATAGATTTGGGGAGTTGATTTTGTCAAATGAAGACCACATGCACGGAACTACCACACCCGCCATTGAACTTTTGGTTTATTTCTGTCTCCCTACAGAATTACAAGACTTGGAGCTGAAGCTGGAGATTTTCAAATCCCCAGCCAAATGCAGGCAGCCATGTACTTATTACCATGACCTGGGGCTGCTCCTTGTGTATTTTTGGACTGATATCAAGCAGTGCATGGCAACCTTTACCCCAGAGCTGAACACAGTTGTTTTCCAGAAATCCGAAGTTCTGAGTCACCGGTCATCATCCCTTCAACATTAGGTGGGCAAGGGAAGTCGTACAACCCCAGAGTATATACCAGGTCACTGTGGAGTGATTTACGAGGCTGAGACTTTTATAATGGAAATTTTATTTCATAGCACAGGCACACGCACAACTGGTTTCAAGTGCTGTGTTACATTTCATAAACATTGTTTCTGTGTAAGACAAGCAAATTACTTTATTGCAATTGACATTGCCCTTATTGTTTAAACTCAAAAAATTCTCTTGATTCCGGAATGAGCAAACTATTGTGGTTAGAAATCATAAATGGCGAACGAGTCCAAAACAACACTATGCAGTTCTGTAAGAATTACCTCTTGAGACTTAAAGCTTACAATTCCCAAAACAAAAAAAAACTGCCATTCATTGTCAAAGCTAAACACATTAGTGATTTTATGGAAGGTGGTAATGTTAATGGTGCAGTGCACCTTTGGTATTTGCTTTAATGGACACATTTGTTTGTTTCCATTGAGGTGAACATGTTCAAATACAATAACTTCAATAAATGTAGTGGTTATGCAAATGGTACTACAAATGACAAAAGCTTCATACTTTTATACAAAAACTGAAAAAGATGCATGAAAAAGTATTATATTGTCAATTCAATTTATGTTAATATAAAAAATCTTAAGCTTAGAAACTTGTGTACATTGTTTTTTGGAGGTCATATTATATTCAACACATCCCGCAAAACAACATCAATGGTAAAGATACAGGAAGCATCATGAGGCCGGAATAATAATCAAAGCAAATTCATGATCAAAGTGCTTGGTGATAGGATGGAGTAGATGGGCAAGTGAAACAACAGTTAATAGTTTTGCAACATTTCTCAGATGTAGAAGCCTATGTTCTCGAGGCAGAAATAACCTCATTGGTTGAGTTAAATACTAAGAGACAGAGCCAAATAACACTTTAGACAAAAGTAGTGACATCTAAGACTCTAGGTCTGATGATGATTGTTAATTCTAGGCATAATTGGTTACTATGTTAAGTTAGCTACTTAGGTCTTAGCTGACCTTGAAAGGTAACACCAAATGGCTTATAAAAATCTGACTGCATTAAATCAACTGAGAAAAAGATAGCACTGCATTCAGGCAGATCACCAAAGTAGCACTTGCACTAGCATCATTTGGTCAAACTCAGAGAGGACAAAAAGCACCAGTTTTTCTGCCCTCTCAATGTTGAGTAGCAGTCATCTCCTCTCAAACATTGCCATCAACAGCATACATTCACCATACGGGGTCACACGACAAACCTCCATTGCTCTGTTTCCTACATGCACATATAACTCTGATACGCCCAATAGTTACTACATATTGCTGTTGGTTTGGCCCACTCTGAGTAAGCATCGCAAGTTTTTGGATCATACACTGAAATGGTAACAGAAAGGTTGAAAGGGCTGATTATGGGGCCTTTCCTTAAAACGTTGGCATCACCCTAACCTGAGTTCCTCAATTGGAAAGATACCTAGTGTGACTACCCGTTTTCCTGACTGCTGAATGACTGTAACAGCTAACTGTTAGCCAGCCATGAACATGCCGTAGCAAGAGTCACAATCATGGTCAAAATAAATTAACTGTGTTGAGTTTGCAAACTTTATTCAAGAGATGTGTTTTTACCATTGCCTCTTGTCTTATAACCATGTAAAACAATACCTGTGATTTTGCAGCAGTTTATATTGTGACATAGGAAAGTTAAATAACAGTGGATGGTTAAAGTTAAAACGGCTTTCTTCATTTTTGACTCTCTTGTGCTTTTCTTTTTGTGTGTGCAAAAAGTTCAGCCAAGCCAATAGATATTAACTTTAAGTACATTAAGAGTGGATAATACGGTCAGTACAGTTAATGAAAGAGGAAAAATTATTTGCCTCCATCTTTCCATCTATACATCTTTTAAAAACTGAGTTTAACAGAGTTTGTTTGGGAAAGTGTCTGCTTGATTGATGTAAGTCTATTTCACTCAGAAACTACCAAAATAACATTTAGTGATAAATCCAAAATGCAAACTTCAAGAAAATGTTGCAACAAAAAGTTGATGTAAAAAAAATCTGTCTGTCTGCTAGTTGGCCAGCCTGCTGACATTTCATTACTGAACATAAAGATATTGCAAATGCGTTCTTGATGAACGTTAACTCAACCTGTGAGATTATTTCCACTGTTCCCTGTCCATTCGATTGACATATTGTACAGTCATAACCCATTACATGTTTGAGGCATGTATGTTTCGTACACCGTGAGGTTCGGTGTTTGGATAGCAAGCATTGATGGTGAAAGGCTGGTGTAGGTTCATCCTTTGTCCTGTTGAGTCCAATGTGGCTGCTTCTTGGCTGTCAAATACTGAGAATCTTCTTTCTACTTAGGTACCACACTGGCAGGCCAACTGTGAGCTTTTCTATAGCACATATTATATGTGCTCACTCGTCAACAAAGTTTATTCGATATGTGAGCTGGTGGCCATTGTCCCAGGCATACAAAAGCTTTTCCTTGGGGTTGTAGTCAATCTGGGTGGTGAATGAGTACTCATTGGTGAAGGGCAGGCGTGGGATGGCTTCAGTGTCGGTGTGGGTGTCATAAGCATAGCTAACTTCACCTTCCTTCTGGTTGTACACGTTGACAGCATACAAGACACCACAGATGATGAAGCAGTTTCCGTAAGAGTTCCTCTTGAGACCTGTTCTGTAGGTTGTTTCTTTTTTCAATGACAGGTCTCCAGGATCCAGTCTACTAATGACAATCAACTCTTGCTGGTTGTAGTCATAGTCCATGGAAGGGTAAATCACCCACAAGCCACTTTCGTCCACTGCAAAGTCAATGTCCGAGTGGCCCCTCCACTTCCAGGGGGTGGTGTCCTCGTAAACCACATCATGCAACAGTGTCCAGGCTGCCACGTAGCGCATCCTCAGATCGTACTTTATGATGTTCTTGGTAAAAGCCCTGTTATAGTAGAAAGCTCCATTGTACACCACATGACCTGTGCCAATCCAGTTGTAAGGCAGTTTGAAAAGGTTGCTCCACCGACCTAGGATAAACAAGAATACTATGTTAGCTTTTGAAAATTAGTACAAACCATGGGTGTACAGTTAGTCCCCATTGGTCAATAAACACATTTTGTTTCAAAAATCACAGCACTGTTTTACCTCTGATGCAATCTGCCTCCACCAAAGCCATAACTAGCAATGTAAAAGTATACTTATTCAGTATTCCCAGTGATAGCTCCAGTATGAATCCAAGAAAAGTCTGACTGTATTTAGACCTATTTAGTATTACTTCCCGTTAAACCACAGCTCCAGTCAGACTCCCTCTTTATGGATTTAAGACCTTAAGTAACTGCAAAGACTGTTGAATGATAAAAGACAATTCAAGATTTGAATTTGTTATGATTTGTTTGACATAACACCTTGTCCAGTCTATTCTACAATCCATGATTAGATCACTTCTTGACTGTGAAGTGATCTGACCAGGACTGACACCTTGAAATAAAAAAACTACTTCTCAAACTGTCAACTCAAGACTTCACTCAAAAATTGTGACAAAGACGTGAACTGACTAATGCAATTAACCCTATAATCTCACTGAAGTGTCTCTTTGATTCACACCATGTATTTGGCTTCACTTCATTAGCCAATTCCCTATCGGGAATGTGAATATATTTTGTATCAGTTTGCCTCAACCAATTCGTCACAAAGCTATTTCTGTCAATGCAGCAGTTAGATTAGTGGTTTCTAAAAGCACTTCTGTACATGTTTTGTGCACCAATCCAAGAACTATATTACTGGAACTGTTATTTATGGTACTGTTTTTGGACGTCCTTGACTTGACTTGCCGAGATAGACAATGAGATAATCCTCAACAGGCACTATGTGGTAAATATAGCTCATGATGACATTATTTTAAAACAGATAAAAAATGTGTACAGTCCACATTCTGCCTTGCAATAAGTAGGATATTATATAGCGAGCAGGTCAATATTGCAAAGTAAAGTAAACCCCTGCAGGATGTTTTAGACAAAAGAGACACATTATAAGTTGGATACATGGAGTTGTTTGTGCTAAGCTGATATTATTCCCTTCATAGAGCCAATGACATTGTTTTTACAATGTCAGACTGTATACACACTGGCTTCACGTGACAGTGACACAGTTTGTTTAGGAGTTCACTCCTGAAAAAACACACTCTGTACTATCGGTGTCATTTTATAATCACATCCTATCTGCTATCCTAACCATCCAACCTCAGGAAGTCTGATTTAGATAATGATGATAACTAAAGACCAGTGAAGGACAAAAACAATGTGCAGTAGAACTCCCCCATGCACAAACCAGCCCTATTCCTAAGGCCAACCCACACTCTTAATCCCTCTCTGCTGTGCCTAGTTCAAAGGAAAGGCCAAAGCATATGTCAGGAAACAGCAGGCATCACTGCCACTCACCAAGATACCTAGTCATCCGCACACATCTGTGAGCTCTCCGCATTGCAGGAATCCTCACATGTAAGTGCATTTAGAAAGCCCATTGTCCAAACACATCTAAATCAACAAACCAAGTCCTACATGGGGAGATCATCTTAACTCTCTTAGAGAGTGTAATCCAATTCCTCCGTTGATCTGGATGTGGAGCGAGTGGATTTTCCCACCCACTGGAGCCATGAAACAACCAAGACCTGCATTCCACAGAACTCATCAATCTCACAGAGCTCATTGGCTTATCAGCATGAATAGATGTCACCAATGTTATTAGAGAAAACACACAGTGATAACAGAGTTAGACCAATGTGTTGGGACGATAATGTCATTTTAAGTTAGATGATGTAAAAGGTGTGGTGAAGATGCTCTATGTGGTCTTTTGTGAACACTGACATAAAGCTGGCCTTACAAGCCACCCACCCAAAAGAGTAGCTCTTAGAGTAAGAGCGTCTCTTAGTGTAGTGTAGAGCATAACTATAGTGACTATGTATAAAGCCTTCAAAACACTCAGCAAAGTAGGGAGACACTACATGAGAATTAATTGACTGACTGACTGACTGATTGATTGATTGATTGATTGATTGATTGATTGATTGATTGATTGATTGATTGATTGATTGATTGATTGATACACTTGCATTTTTTCTTACTAGTTCATGATGCTGGCTGTAAAGTTGATAGTGAGGACTATTGAGAACCTAGAGCTCTTTATCCTTCCCCCTCACCCAGCCATTGCTTAAAGGGCTGCAGCCTTGTTGTGTTTAATTTTTGTTGCATTTAATTTGGTAGATTTGCAGTTTAGAATTTTTTAGAATTGAACCAAAATGTCAGTCTCACTGACTCATTGTGATAAGGTCATTATTCACTCTCAAATTTACAGTTTTGATCATGCAGAAGAAAAAATACCTTTTTTCCCCCCTAGTCTCACATGGTCTGAAGATGGAAACGAGGAGAACTAATATTTTTCTAAATTTGTGTCTCTTATCCGTAGAGCCCAAGATTTATTTTGGCCATATAGTAGTGGACCTTCCAGTGATTGAATTTTAGGGGTTTTGCCTGTAGGGCTTAACAAGATAAATCTAGTTATTCTGTAACCACAGTGAATGCTAAGGTCTGGGTCTGAAAATATTAGACTGTAAGTTTTCAGTCAGTTCTTGTGTCAATGTGTAAAGTTGTAATGAATGTAATGTAAAGACCAGCTGAGACTTTAACACAGCTTAAATACAGCAATACCCTCGCACAAATAGTACTGTTTCTAATGAGGAAATGGTGTATAGTATTTTTGAGGAGACCCAAATTAAAGCACACCTTGTTTGAAGTTGTCCAGGTTGCGGAATTCTACAAGGTTGTTGCCATAGTAATAGTTAGTGACATAGATCTTGGAGTCCTTTGCCAGGGGATCCTTCATCCAGGCTCCCTCATTGCGACCATAGCTATGCTGCTTCTCTGGCTGCTCAATTGATGCGAGAGTTCCCTCACAGTTGAGGATCTTCCCTGGAAGTGAGAAGCAGAAAAATCAAAATCTACAACTGCAAAAGAATGACTTGCAAATAACATGGGCTGATTGTACACTCACACGTCTTAGCTAGATGCTTGTCTGCACTGAAGTCACAACCTGCAACAAAATACTAGTTTACACACGGTGGGTGTTCAGTACATACCTGCTCTGTGGAGGGAGGGGCGACTGTTGTTGTTGGAGTTGTCCAGCACTAGTACAACTGTTGGAGCTGGTCTTTCAGATGCTGGTCTACTTTGGGTTGTGACAGTAGTAGGTGTAGTAGTGGTGGTTGTTGTGGTTGTAGTGGTGGTGCTTGCTGTAGTTGTAGTAGTGGGAGCTGCAGTGGTTTCGATGGGTTCAGCCACAGTGGCCTCCACGGTTTCCAAGGACACTTCCGCCCCTCCATCCTCAGACTGGTTTTCCTTGACGTGGTGGACTGTGTACATTTTGGCAGAATTGTCTGGGAGGGAGGAGTGAAAGTGTGGAGTCAGGACATGAAACCAGCAGAAATCTGTAACTTGAACTAGTTTTCACTAAAAACACATCAGACAGACAAACAAGGTCACTTAGCTTCACTGTCTGGTGAGAGAGGAAAGTAACGCTATTAGTTATTTATAGCTAGTAAACAAACATCTTCTTGTTCTTGTTAGTCACAGTTACTTTAGGGTGGAATGATGCAGTTGTGACTTGGGACACTGTCTCCAAGCTGTCTTTCAACTTTCATTTAAAAGTGGTTTTAAACTTTTCAATCAGTCTATAGTCCACACAGCATGTGGCTCCTTAGCAAAGGAAGGCATTTTATAGTCTGCTGTGTTCCAGACGTTGACATTAGTAATGCAGCACACACAGAATATCAACTTCCTCCTTTTTTCAACTATCAACTTCTTTCTCCTCTTTCCTTCTTAACTCAGCTTGTTCAGCTACCGAACAGCTTGTTTCTTTGTGGAATATACTGGGCAACATTTTGCTTTACAAAAAGGGTACTACAAGCTTTCAGTAGAGTATTATGGTCAGACAGTCAAACAGCCAGTGCTATTTTTGTCAATCAAAAATTATGACCATAAATAGTTACTGACCTACTTAAAAAAGGCCTGCCTAAAACTATAACCTAAATTATCAGGCACCTCAAAGAACATTTAATCCCCCACCTCTCCGTGTGATTTGATTTAACCCATAAATAGTCATCTCTGTGAATCAATGTTTCTTTTTTTTTTTTTTAACAATTCCATGAAAAAATGTATTTTCCTCCTTCCTGTCTTAAAATGGCTTTGTTATAACTCTACAATGTCTCTCCACTCGTCCCTCGCCATTCATTGCAGCTCGAGTACACCAGCTCACCTACAACTGTGTTCAGACTCAAAATTACAATTTTAAAAAATGTATAGCACAAAAGGAGAATGTGTTACTGTTAAATGATGGAATGCAATTATCTGCAGAATCCAACACATCCATCCATTATCTATACACCGCTTAATCCTCACTAGGGTTGCGGGGGGGCTGGAGCCTATCCCAGCTGACTCAGGGCGAAGGCAGGGGACACCCTGGACAGATCGCCAGTCAATCACAGGGCTACACTTAGAGACAGACAACCAAGCACACTCACATTCACACCTACGGACAATTTA
>NW_007578744.1:232222-253965 GCF_000690725.1 Stegastes partitus
TTCAGAAGATGAATTATTTGCTGTCGTGCTACACAGCACCATGTAGCATTGTGTAATGTTAGTTGTTGTGATTCAGTGAATGGTCTGACAATTCTTGGAACTTTCTGAAACAGAAAATTCAACATACCCTCTTCAAACAGTGACAGTGAGGTATGCAAAGATGCACTGCTACTTCTGTCACTTTTCATGTGTACAGTCCAGCGCAACACAATGATTGACTTGGCATGCAGTTTCGTTATTCCCATTTGTAAACTTTATTGCATCCTACAAAAAATAGCTTAAATTAAATAATGAAATCAAAGTGAACATATAGAAGAATGCAATTAGTATTATACATAAAAACACAGGAAGGGCAAAGAGAGCACATCCTTTACCAAGGCTAATCTTTGGCTAACAATTTTATAAAAAGTGGAGTGGATCGTTTCCACAGACTATTGGGTTCTTCCTTTTCAACTTCTTTCTTTATTTATTCATGTATTTCTTTATCTATATATCAATTGGGTAGGTGGTCCTAACATTAGTCTAAAGCAGGACTGTGTGGCAGGGAGAACCAGCCAGAAGCGCTCCATTAACTACATGCAATGACTCAGAGAGGTTAGCCCCTCCTATCTTATAAACATATAGACATAGTAATACGTAAATATATAAATGAATGGAAACTTAGATAGATAAAAATGTATGAAGAAACACATGGGGAAAAATGCATTAATTTAAAAAAAGCAGATTTTAAAAAATAGCCTCAGAAAAAGTTGATGGAGATGTGGAGATGTAGAAATAAATACAACGGATTTCTTTATTTATGTGCTTTTTATGACTAAAATGTTTTTCTAATTAATTAATGTGTGCAGTTAATTATTCATTTATTTCACTTTTTCATCCTCTATACTCTTATCCTGTTTATAACGGCAGGCTCTCACTGTGGCCATTTAGAACAGGCATAAACACTTTTACCTTTAGATGTGGTTGGACAGCATGTTGTATGATCTAAATCGCCTGAAGCATATTGAGGCCTTTAGCACCCTGTGAATGTCAAGATACTGTTGGAGAGGTTTTGGATTAAATTTACTAAATGTTTATTTGATTATTTTAAAAAAAAAGAAAAAAAAAAAGCTCATACTCAAACTCTTGCTCCTTCTTTCTAGATTCAGGCTTCAGTAGACTCTTGTGGTTTTTTTGGTAAAAAGTCAGCAGTCTGTATCAAAGGCACTCTCTGTCTGCTCCTCATATGCTGATGGTGTGCACTGCCAGACAGATGTAGGGAGATTACAGCAGTGCTACATAAGCAGAGCATCTCCCAGAAATGCAGACTGAACACGTGTACATGATGAGGGCTCAAGGAAACAATATTCAGAGAAGAGTTGAGACATTTTACAGTTCTGGTTTTCAGAAAGCTGTTCAGCATTTCAAGATTTTTTAAATTGTTCCTCAAATTAGGTGAAACACAAATTCTCAAACCAAACTAGAAAGCTAAATCGGTTAGTTATTGTAGCCGTGGCTGAGAAATGTAAAATGAAGAGGACATCAGCTAATTATTAACAGACAGGACATTCATCTGTGTTTTGTAAAACAGATGGGATACATACCTTACTTATTTTGTTACTTTACTACAATGTAGATCAAAGACCTCTTTAAAACATTTTGAAAATGATATGAAGTTAATTAAGCCGGTTTTAAAGGCCATGCAGGTTGTTTTGCCTGCTTTGACTGTATGTCTGTTCTTTAACGCTTACCATTACTGTTAACAATTTCCACTTTCAGCATTTGATATTTTACAAAGGGCTGCAAGGTTCTCTCTGGGTTCTCTCCGGGTTCTCCGGCTTCCTCCCACAGGTCCAAAAAGGTGAGGTTAATTGGTGATTCTAAATTGTTCAAAGGTGAGTGTGCTTGGTTGTCTGTCCCTAAGTGTAGCCCTGTGACAGACCGGTGACCTGTCCAGGGTGTCCCCTGCTTTCACCCTAAGTCAGCTGGGATAGGCTCCAGCCCCCCCGCGACCCTAGTGAGGATTAAGTGGTGTATAGATAATGGATGGATGGATATTTTACAAAGGGAGTTTGTATTTGCTTATACAGTTGTCAGAGCTGCATTTGCCTTCCATGATTACTTATCAATCTACACTTATGGATGTATGTCAGAAAGCACCAGCTCTCTCCATGACTACATGCTTAACCGTTTTGTATTGTTGTTTTTGTCATTTCATTTATAATCCAGCTAGAATCCTGCTAGAAGCAGAAGAATACTTAAAAATTTAAGTTTTTTGTCTCATAAAAAATGTATTAGGAAAACGCTATGTTCAGGAAGCCATCACTGGCACCTATAGAGGAAACTGATTTGTGTCTGTTTAGATTCTCCGTCACCGAGATCATGGTAATCCTAGAAGCTTTAGATAAAAGCAACTGGACTTCTTTTTAGTTTATGGAAGACATTTTGCCTCCTGGCTGACAAGTGAAACATTTCGAAGAGCCTAAAAGAGAAGTCAAGTTGTTTTTTTACTGAAGCTCCTAGAAATAATCTTTTATGTGGTATACGAGGAGGTGGATTCTCAGATTAGATTTGTGATGAAATGAGAGATAAACACTGAAACATGATCAAATATTTTATTGTCTTGTTCTTCTTCTTGGAACAGAGTCAGGTCACAACGCACAATGGTCTTAGTTGATGGATGTATGGTAGTTGGGAGTTTCTGTGTGATTTTGTAGGGTAGATAATACTGACATTTATTTTGGACTACTTATTGTTCCAGCTCACCTCTGCCTGTCTGATGTTTTGTCCTCCCTGTGCTTCAACGTGCCATGTGCACTTCACCTTTCAGCACGATGATAACATGCAACGGTTATGCAACATTTTTAGACTTTGTAAGCACCTTGGAATAGAATTTAGAAATTCTGTGTTTGCATGTCTGCAAGGTCTTGTGACCGACATTTAATCCTGTTTCAATTCTGTGCAGATGCACTTCTGCGGTCCGAAGTTTAACATTTGAATGTAAGCTATAACCCTGTTGCATTTCGCAGTTTTGATCCTGCTCTTGTTAGGTAGTTGCACCCACTATTTTTTTCCTTTTAAATATTTATTTATTTGTTTACTTTTTAACGTTTTTCAGCCAAGCACAACAAATGAAGCAGCTTTTCCTCTTGCAGTTAGGAGGTTGCTATCATGCTTTCATACCCCTGATTATTGTATGCAAGTGCATGCAGTCTGTGTCTATGTCTATCCTTCAGCATGATCGGTACTTTGTAGGGTTTCTGTTTTGAAGCACAGTTTTTTCTAGAGGCATTCTACAGTGCAGCTGCATGATTACTGATTCAAATACTGCTAATACTGGCAGCTCCCAGTAAATATGTTTGTCACTGTAGCTAAATTTGATGAGATGCATTAAAGCATCAAGATGCATCAACCCTCCCAGGCTGAATAGAGGTCCAGATTATGGAAATGCAGCCGAACAGTTTCAATGATTTCACAAGGGTGGCTGGACCCTCACTGATTCACATACATGGCAGAACACACGGTCTGACAGCGTTATGTGCGTGTGCCCTGTACAAACGCAGCATACCTATTCATTCAACTAGACTTAAAGAGGATTGGAAGGAGTCAGGAAATGTTTTCTCTGCGTTGGTGAGGGTCCCCACACATTATTGTGAGGAGTGACGCTGAGGCATGTCATGGACATGGCAGCACTGCATTGAGACAGCATTCCTTCAGCTCCATGTATTTTGCCAATAAAAGATTTGCGTTTCCTGTTCGTTGAATCCACCAACAATCCAAGTGCGCACTGACTAGAGCAGCTTTGCTAAAAACAACAATAGAATAATTCTTTTATTGTGGGGATTTTGTGTGCCACACAGCACTGGATTCCCTGTTTTATTGCCTCACACTTAAATGGAAAGTTTGCAACACAATTACAGCCTTATCTCACACTTGTGTAAAACAACATCCTAAGGAAAACTTTATACTGTTCTCTGTTGGAAACTAAATCAAAGTAATAAAAGCTCTGGTTCTATGATTCTATGGCTGCTGGCTGGTTCTGATCCAGCAAAGGTGTCACGTGGAGTCAGATAAGACTGCTTAAGAAACTAATTTGGATCATTTTCAACACCCACAGTGGATCACACACAGATGATCGCACACAGATGGGAGTGCAAACTCAGCTAAAGTGTGAGCATACTGTTTGCTTTAGCTCATAGAGGGTGGCTTTCTATGAACACAACACTGTTGGGATAGTATACAGAGTGTCCAAACCAAGCTGAAAACTCTCACCTCCTCTGTGCTCATCCTCGTCATTTTTGGAAGCCTTGTAGTATGTGATGCCTCTCACTACACCAGGCTGGTGGCCAACCACCTTGGCTTTGGCTGTAGGGTCAGGCTTGGCCGGTTTTCCAGGTTTGATGACCTCTTTCTTGGGCTTGATGACCTTTTCTTTGGGTGGTTTGGGAGGGGATTTGGCTGCAGGGGTCTTTTTGTTGGGTATTTTTACAGTCTCCTTGGCTTTCTCATCATTAGTGTCCTGTGAAGACATTTAGGTTGTCAGGGCAGTTGGCAATGCTGGCTTGTGAGTTTTGTATGCTGACTGTGTTTGTGAAAGTGTGCGTTTAGCTTGTGGTGCTTCAAGACTGAGTCCAAAACACCACCACTACCAATAAGAAGGAGAGAAAACCAAAGAATATACAGCTGTATAAGCAACATTCACAGTGTTCTTTAACTAAGAACTAAGCTTTTTTCGTGATTCGGTCAAATAATAATTATTCTTGATAATGTTGCTTGAAGGAACACAAGGTAATCACACATCAACAGATATCACATAAATTATAGAATTTTACAATATGCCAAAACTATGATTATAAATTTCGAAAAATGTACATCAAATCACACCAAATCACACCAAATCATGAACAATGATATTTACTCTGGGTTTTGGTCTCTACCAGCTACTGTGGGAAATAGCTGTTCCTTTAATATCTGAATGCGACATTATGTTCAGATGTTCAACGGCTAGCCATTTGGTGCTGAGAAGGTGAGTTTTTTTTTTTCTTTTACTGACAACAGGTAACCATGAGCAGCACTGATCTTGGACAGAACCAAAGATTTTAAGCCTCTGTACCCCAAAGCTTTGCCATTGGGTTTGAAAGGCAAAGAAACCCCCAAAAAAACACACAGATTCCGAGTCACAACTGAAGTGGTTTGACTAACCGGATGTAGGTTGCAGGTATAAGCCTGCCATTGGCCAGTTGTTTCAATGGACATCTATGTTTCTGGTCTGACTTAACAGATTGTAGGTTGTTGGTGTGAACCTGCTACTGGCCACACATTTCACACTACTTTCTTCTCCCCTTCTGCTATATACAAGCTGCCATTTTAAAAATCCTTTTTGCTATAGGAAACAGCAACAACAACCTTGGTGCCAGCAGCATACACTGAAAATTTCAAGTTTTGGATCATGCAGTAAGGCAGCCCTGCTAAATTTTGGGGAATTATCTATTGTAAAGACAGTGCCCTGCAAGCAAATGTTTCACCAAAACGATTCCCCAAAAACTATTTTGAATAAACATCATTGGTGCATTCTGTTATTAATTTAATTAAACACCACCACACCAGAGTCTTTTTTTGCTACAACACCAGAATAATAATGAGGTGCAGCCAGACCATTCTACACAGCACCATGTCAGTGCTTGAGAATGGTCTAGCTATGGTGAGACTACTGCATGTCCTTCCATGATTCCTCATGCTTCTATTATGTGACCCTTTTCTGAAACAAGACAAATACATCAGCCTTATTTATCTTGCTGTTTGTGCTAGTAGTTACTAAACTCCCCTTTTCATCATGCTACTGCTGCCTACATGGGCAGGAGGCAAACTGGTATTTTAGGGATTTGCAACATTTCTCATGTCCAGCAGTGCTATCCATTTTTTGGCATGTTGGTTTGGTTCTGTCTTTAAATGCTTGTTTGAATGGAGCATCTTACTGTGGACGTACCCTCAGTTATCAGTTTGTCAGTGTACTTTGCCTGTGTTTCCTTGCTATGCTCCTCATCTCTGTACTCTGTGCCATGTGGTCCTAGTTTTTACTGTTCTTTAATAGCTGCCTCTTTTTTTGTTAACCTGCTGTATTTTTGGTAAATTGCATCAGCTTAAGCACAGTAAAGCTTACTTTTTGTTTGTCAAACCTGCCTCCTGTGTCCTGTGTTGGGTCCTCCCTCTCTTTGAACTGAAACCGCAACAGGATGCTTGAAACAGAAAGCTTTAATTCAGAGTATGTTGCTCCTTACCTGTGCTTTGCTCTCAGAGGAGTCTTTCTGTAGCAGCTGCAAGCTGAGACTTGAGATCTCCTTCTTGATACTCATCATAATGTTGGAATAGTTCTCATATCTCTTAAACTGGTTGGTGAGGCTCATCATGCTGTCCCGAACAAACTCATTCTCTCGTGTAAGGTTTGTCTTGATTGTCTGCAATATCACAACCATTACAATAGTTATTGTTCAAGAAAAAAAAGCCTCTTCCAAGTGCCTTGTCTCTGACCAGCTTTTTGATTAAAATGATATAAGGGTGTGTTTTATTCCTACCTCTTCCAGGGTGTTCATCTGCGACATCACTTTGTTAATGTAGGAGTGGACTTTCAATAGATCCATGCTGTAAAGAGTTCCCTCGAGGAGGTCCACCATGGATTGGAGCTGCCATAAAAGAAGATGAACTAGCATTATTTCATCACCACCTGAATATATAGCTGACAGCTTTATATGACAGTGTTTAACAGCAGTAATATCTTAAGTACCCTCCAAGACATTTACACTAATTGCCGCTATTGACATCCACACTGCCAGTTCAGTGCTCTCTGTTTAAGCTACATTCAGAGACATATTGACTTAATTTATATTAAACATCTGGAACCAGCTTTTGTTTCATATGGTACATAGTGTGCATCTCCTGCTTGTGAACAATGAACGTGTGCTTTAGGTATGTGCAAAGGTGTGCTGATGTGTTCGCAAAACTTGTTAAAGAATGATAAAGAATTGGTGGGATGTTTCGCTGATTACTATACTTTAAGTTTAATTTCAAAAACAAATAAAGTGCACATACGTAATCCTAGGTCATTAATTACATTTTTTGTGTTCTTTTGTTATTTCTTACTTTTTTGTGTATTGTGTCAACCTTTTCCTAACCTTATCATATTTCCTGCTGTAACACTCCATTTCAATTTGTATGTAATGTGATTATTTCCAAGGCAATCGTTTTATAGATTTTTTAAAACAAAATGTAAAAAAAATTTAAAAAAGATAAAATATCCAGCACAATTTCCTAAAACACATTGTGTTTTCAGCTTACTTGTATTGTTCAGTATTGTTCAATTATCAGCTCAAACCTCCAGTTATTTGGTCCATGTTGATAAAAGGCAGCTGGAACTCAACTTATTAAATAGTTACCATTTCAGATAGATTTTTTTAGTCATATGAGCAGTGGTTTATACAGTTGAGAGCAAAAAACAGCAAACCTCAGCAACTACTGGCCTAAATTTGGCAATAATAAATAATATTCAATTTAGCCAGAGCACAATTCAACCACCATTTCCACTTGCACAAAAGAAACCTTATCATTGGAATGTTGCCCTGACATTTTCTGAGGGTATTCCTGCTCTCCACTGCTTTACTACATAGATCCCTGCCTCTAGAGCTGCATGTTTCTAATCTGTGGTCATGGCTTCACCAGCCTGCTCAGTGTTTTTTGTTCTCTTGTCTGTTTCTCACTGCTCATCTTTAGTCTCTCTGTTCTCCCTGCACCACAACCAGTTGAGGCAGATGACTGCCCTCCCCGAGCTTGGTTGCGCTCAACTTTTGTTGTTTTAAATGTGCTATATAAAAAAAATTATGATTACTGGTAAGGCTGTTGGCGAAATTATAAGTGGGCTTTGCTGCTCAGCAACAAAAAGACTCAACATATGCAGATCCTTACATTGTCTATTTTCTCTACAAACGAAAACGGATGGCATCAAAATCATTTAAAATTTCCTATGATCACATAAATTCTTTTGCATAATGCCTTTAAGCTACATCCACTCACCTTTAGTAACTCAGGGGCCTGTTTCTTCAGCTTCTCCATCTTCCACTCATTTTCACAGGGGTTGAGAGAGGATGGCGGGGCCGTGCACGAACACTTACAGTCTGATCCAGAGCTCACCGTCTCCACTGTGTAGAAGTCCTCCACACGTACACTGCCGCTCCGCAGCCGGAGGCAGGCGTCCTTGCTTAGAGGGCGCATGATGCACTTACACCGGCAGTCTGAGCCTTCTGAAGTCATCCGAACAGGCTCGGTCTCCCCAAAGATCTAGAACACAGAACATGAACTCTTTCTCAGATCCAAAGAAAATATTTTCTAAAGCCTTTTCTGTGATGTCATGTGTAACATTTTGTTTCTGCATGTAAGTACCTCTTAGATGTATGATGTGGAAATGTGTCCCAAGTATGGTTTTATTCTAAACAAACAGACTCAGACTTCTGGGAAAACTTAACACTAGGACAACAATGATCTTGACAGCACTGTGTATTTGTCCAAACCCATAAAATGTTTCTGAAGGTATATCTTCAGCTCTGCTGTTCCTTCCTCTACCAGTGAATCCTGAGTTTTTCCAGTCATCTGTTCCATTGGCCTAACCCCAGTTAGTCTTCCATGAATAGTAAATCCATTTTTTTATTGTAGCGAAACAAAAGCAAGGGAAGGAAAGTGATCTTGAAAAATAACCACATGCTTCCCCTCTTTTGAATGTTAGCTGGTGTGACTCAGAAGAAAGCCTCAGAGACAAACATAACTCATTCAGCTGCATCACCAGCTGGCTTTTGGCTGCTGTGTGTGATGACAGACGATTTGGCAGGCCATGGCCATGGCTTACTTAATAAACAAGAAGCAATGCATGGCAGCCTAAGCAGACATTCCACACGTGTACTATCTGAGAAAAGTGCAACCTGACATAAGGTGGAGATAACTTTCACACAAGAATTCAGTTACAGAGATTTACTGCATATTTCATGAAATGTTCAGGCAGCAACGGTGAGTTGGCAGACTGAGTTCTGCTGGCCATTCAAATCTATCATGCCTTATTTCACAGTAAAACAGGTGCTAGTTTAAAACACTAACATTCTTTGAAATGGCCCTTTACAGCTGCCTTATGTGACTGATGTGAACAAAGGTGTGTTCAGACTAACAGCAAGCCATCTTTAGAGGTGGCATGATCCTGAAGTCAGTGCAAAGATGCAATAGGATGCTAATTTTTCCAGTTAATAAATGAAAAGAGACAAGAGGAAAACAGAGAAATACAGAATGGACACACAGAGAGAACTAGAGTTTTATTTGCTGGGTTTTGAGATCAGTCAGAGGAGCCACACAAACATGGCAAGAATACTTTTAGCTTGTTACTTTGGAAAGAAAAAGTTTGAAAAAAAAAAATTTAAACTGTGATTGATAAGAAGACCTGTATGCTGAAATTCCCAGACATTTAAAAGAAATGGCAGCAGACTGATGCAAACTTCACTGAGCAGATGCCCTCAAAATAGGATGAACCATTGTAAGTCATCTATACCTATGAAATGTATTGTCACATCTTGCATGTTCGCATGTTGCGAGTTGTAAATGCAAATAATTTTGTATTTGCATTGGTTACAACCGTGTTTCTCACTCGGTATAACTCTTGATTTGAACCTAACATTCAGAATCCCGACTTTGGATCATGTGTTGGGAGGATGTTCAGGCTGTCATCTCTGTTCGGTAAGATTTAGGACTCTCAATAAACCACAGGACAGACGCACATGTGGTATCATTTCACAGAGATTCTTCATTAATGAACTGTGGCCCTGTCCTCAAATGACTGAAGCTTTTAGGTAGGATTGTACCCTGGGACCCTACAAACCAATATCTTTGCAGATGTTCTCCTTAGTGGTGACCTTTTGTCTGTGGTGATTCTTTGTACAAGAGCTTTCTTCGAGAATTACAGAAAAATGTTCAAGGCAAACTCTTACAGAAAATCTTTACGAAGTCCAAACTGTTTTGACTGCATGCTTTGAAATTTTTGTGCACAGTGACAAGTGCAGACAAATCAGTCTGTAAAGGTGTTTCTATGCAGCTCTGGAGGAGCTTTGTCAAGAGAAACTGACAGTGGTGATGTCATACTGATGTAGTCTGAAAACTGATTACATAAAGTTTTTACAAACTTGGCTCACAGAGTTACAAATATGTAAGGGGGGGGGGTGCTAATTGTTAAATTATGAGAAATGTAGGATTTTTGTTTTTTAAATCAACCAACCAATTGTGCAGGAAATGATTTATAAAAAGATTTGTATATTCTGCAATTTATATGGTCATGCCAGAAATGAAATGCTGTATTTAGAGATGTCGCTTTCTGATTTGGCAATGTTATGTTTGATGGTATATTATTTAATAGGTTTTCATAGTTAGAATTTTGACACATTTTTGTTTTTTTGGCAGTACAGCTGCAGGCTTAGTGAAGATATGGGGGGAGGAGTGGTGGAGGAGGTGGAGGCTCATTAGTGAAGGAATGCAGGCTGAGTGATGGTGAAGATGTGGAGGGAAGGAGGTGTGCTTTCCCCTCCACTGCAGCAGACATATTGGAAGGGGGTCTGATACGGGGCAGGACTCCTGTGTGCAGAGCCGAGCCAATCCTGACCCATGTCAAGCGAAAAGGCAGCAGGTTGACAAATGCTACAGCCACATGAAAACAGAGTGGATTAGCAGATTAAACTTCTTTAGTGGAGCCTATGCCTATGGCTCTGCTGAGCTGCATTGTTCAGCCCCAGCCAAACCCCAACTGCTGCATAGCAACATCAGCTTACGGTGCTTTAAGTTGGGGAAGTCACAGAAATTCCAACCAGATTTGCGTTGGTACTTCATGTCTAGTCAAAAAGGACTAAGCTATTACTCTGCATGCTTTTTTGCAGGAGAGCGATCTGGCAGCAGCTCATCGTGAAAAATCCAAATCATTCTGCCAGTCAGAGCAGCTGCTTCCTCCTCCTGTCAAATCATATGTGCTGGTATGCCTAACTGACCATCCAGCATCTCATGCCAAGCTGACCTACCAGCATGAGAACAAGCAACACAATTAAGAGTGCTAATAATTAAGAGTACAGAGTATTTAACGCATGCTTTGAGCTTTGAGTCTTTGGCTTTGACCTCTCAAGTGCAGTCAAGTTTCAGGTCAAAAAGTACACAGCTCAAACGTGAACTCATGTCTGCACAATGGGAGGAAAAGAGCCTGCATGCCGCAGAGAGCTCTATTAGATCAACCGCTGCAGTCTTTAACAGCTAACACGCCCTGACAGTGATGAAGTGAAACCCCATTTGTGCTCAGGATTGTTAAAAACACACAATGTGCTACACAAAGGCCGCTGCATTCATTAGCCGCAGAGTTTAAGTCAGTGTTTCGGTAGCACTGGTCTGTTGTATCTGCAGCCGTGTCCATATAAACAAGGATATCCTCCCCTTTTAGTGCTCTGCCAGCTGGTAATCACTGGGACAACTTTATAGTACACAAGGTGAGTATACTCAGCTGTATGTTCCAGCCTTCCTCAAACTGCTGTTTTAAAGTATTTTCCCACAAATGCACAATAAGGCACCTTAAATTCTCATCAGTCATAAGCCCATCAAGCTTTTGATTTTAAAGAATGGACTATCTCTTTAAAATCCACATCCTCTCTTGTGAAGGTCAGTCAAGACCAAATGCAGGGCCCACATTCCAGTCCAAAGAGTCCGCCTGATTTTTAATCTAATTAGTGGTGCTTATGATAAACAGTCTTACTGTGCCACTGTTAAGATTAACTTGTACAAAGAAGGAATTTTTTTTAAAGCCTTCAAGTCTGGAGATGAACCATGAGGTCGGTGACTCAGACAAAACTGCTGGCATTAGCACAGGGATGTTAATTAGCTGAACACAAAGTGTATCAAGCACTCGCTGATTTTGGGGGTACACATCTACATTCCTGCTGGGTCTGTTTATGTGGCCAGATACCCTCTGAACCTTTCAGTCATTGCAGCACACAAAGCTACAAAAATGAAAGCATGTCTGACACATATTGTCCTTAAATTATTTACTAAATGTGTTAAAGAATAACTTTTGTCAATGTTCACTTTGTCGACACAACAACAACAAAGAACTCTGGAAAAACCACTAAACAGGATTTTTACACATTTTCACACTGAGGGAGTATGTGCCCAGATCAAGTCAGTGAGAGTTGATTACATATGAACACGCATGCAGCACACTGTCATGTACACCCCGAATGACAGGGCCAGTAGAAAGTCTAGGGACTTTTTGAAGGTCCACTGATCCACCATTGTGACGGCCCACGGAGATTTGTCCCAGTGTACTGAAGGCCAGGACACTACTGCTCCCTCTTAAAATCCACGTACATAAGCTGCTCATTCATATGCACACAAAAAAAACAAAACTGAACAGAACAAAAAAACACTTAGCTAATTATTCGTGTGTGTTTTGTGACCTCAACCACAAATGGAATAATCAATCTTGCCAATGACAGTCCCTGGAACATTTCTTTCAACAACTGTTTAGTAGAGCTGATAAAAAGCTGCAGAGTTTATTACACCTCAGTGACCCAAATATTTTGCTCAATTAAAAAAAAATTTATTGAACAAAGCAAATAATCCATTAAATTCTTGTTGCTACAGTGCATTATTTGGTCTACGCTGTACAGTGTAAGCTGGAGAGAGGAGAACAGCAGCTGAAGACATCACTAGCAATATAATTTCCATAGATTCCAATCTTTAGATGGGCCTCTAGATTAAAGCAAAACAACTCTGTCAATCTGTGCACGTGGTTTAGCAATCCAATGTTTATTATTGCATAAATGCACAGATTTCCACATAAATCTTTCATACCATATGACCCCTGGTGGCTCCATAATATGGTGTAGTTAGAGCCATGACAATGAAACTATACTAATGCAAGCATGCTTTACAAAGTAAGGGAAAGTATTAAACATTTTTTTTTTGCTGAGATTGATACAGTATCTTTCTTTTAAATACAAATTCACCACCAGGATGTGCATCTGGAAACAGATCAACACTGGCTCTCTGCCGACTGTCTATGGTTTACTAATTAGCACTTCGATTTTTTTTTCACATATTGTGATTTTACAGGGAGTTCTTGGCCACATGCGGTTAGTTGTGTCATATGAGCTTTCCAAGCAATCAGTGGGGACACCAACAAGTCAGTGCAGCTGGCCACAAAATAGTCTATCCCTTAACCTCCAACCACAATGGTAGTCAGTTATATTTACTGTGCAAACATACGAGTGCTATCAATCCTTTTGTTTAATTAGCGGCAAGAAAGCAAATCAGCGTATTTCCAAAAATATCAAACTCTTCCTTTTCAAAATGGGAAAGATTCTTATTAATAATGAATGGATGGAAACTGATGGGTATCTCACATGAAAATAAGATGCACTAAACATCTATCTACCACCCCAACCTCTGCACAATTATGTTGCTACAAACACAGCACATTAGTTTCTACACTGATAATGAATGCTGGAAATAGACATAAATCATGAGTTGCAAAATCATGCAATACCCATGTAATTCTTCTGATTTCAAGGCAACAGCACCACATGCAGTGCAATACCTTGTAAGAAAAACATGTTGACATCAGAAAAATGCCTTTTCTATCTCACCTCTGACAAAAAAAAACATAAAGAGCTTTAGTGGTGACCACTAATGTTGCTTTAGAGGATTGCAGAAGTCAGTTTTTGCATGCCCAGGTCTGTAAAATGTTGAAGTCCACATGACCTGAGAAAGATGTGATGAAACTTTAAATACCAGAAATCAGAACAAATAGGCATAATCTGAATCTTGTATGCTGAATGCTTGTATGTATTACTCCCAAGGACAAATGAACCTGCATGTTGTGAGAAGAGGGCCAAAACTTTGTCAAAACAGTAATCTTGAGAACAGAAAAGTGAACAATACAAGTAAAGTGTACCCTAAATCACTCCGTAATAGAAGCAGGACTATGTTCTAAGATAATTTGCTAAGGACCCTTGTTTCACAGACACATACACATTCTGATAATAGAGTTGTTGTACAGCACACACACTGAAGCTAGCATTCATGCAGATTGTTTAATGATGCAGTTCTTAACTATATTCAGAGACAAGAACTGAAATCTATGATTAAGAGAAAAGCCTAGAATAAAACACAGTTTTGCACCAAAGCCAAGCCAAGTTACCTTCATAAAAGCCTCATCATGTGCAGGGTTGCACACCTGGGACGTATGGCAAATGTTGACCCACTCACATTTAGGCCAAGAGCTGGTTTCTCCTCAGGTCACTGCCTCAGTCCTAAAGAGGTATTAGTCTTTCTAATCAGCTTGCAGCCTTGTATTTTAACCACAAACACTGAGACGTGACTCTCTGCAGACTGATAATGTTGACTCTTCATCAGGCCGCATGTGACACCCCCAATTAAATGAAGCCTTGTTGACACAACATGACATGATAAAATGTAATTTCATGCACACTCAAAGGCTACAGGTTACCTTAACAGCATTAACAACATCTGGAATTCCATTTCTGTTTAATCGGATCTGATCTCTGCCACCATCAGAGTGCCATGCAGCACCCTGCTGGCTCACTGAGGCAGCCTGAGCATCCAGTCTGCTGTCTCCTTCTCCCTGCCCCCTATCTGACCTTTCACTGATTGTCCTCGGGTTTGTTTACAACCAAAACATAAAGCAGGTGCACGCGCTGGTTCCCACGCCACCCTCTAGTGCCCTCTGTGCCCTCCTCTCTGCAGGCTTTGTCTCTCATTAATGCCAGTGCCACCAGTCTGGCCACAGTGACAGTAACTGGGCGTCTCCTGTGGCAGTGAGGCTGGAGCTGTAACACCACTACTGCACAATGAGGGATAGTGTTATGATGCCAAAAGCATGTTATAGATGTCTTTACAAAGCCCACCACCAATATGAGTCTTAATGTGACATCTGTACTGAAGTAATCTTTAACATGCATTTTTTTTTTGAGTGTGCATCAGTTTTGTTTTGTTTTTGGTTGTTTTTTTGGCACATTTTTGGGGGGTTGATTTGACAGTGGAAGAATGACAAAAATGAGGGGAGAGATAGATAGGGAATGACATGCAACAAAGGACACATTAACCCCTGACCACTGGGACGCCCCTATTTTGTGCATGCTTTGTTGAAAAGCCTGTTGCAAATGGTTTTCCACCCTGACCGTAGTGACAATGAAAAATAATAATGAAAAATACTATGTAATAAATCAATTTTTGGTTAGTTTAGTTTCTGGTTAATCAAAATTAGTAAAAAGATATCCATATTATTAAAACACAACTGACAATCTTCACAATTTGGATGGAGTTTTGAAAAGACTTGACATTATAGCTGTATTTTTAAAAAATATATTTTTTAATCCCGCTTCAACAATTCTCTTTTTATTACTGTTAACATTACCAATGCCAGCACGCCTTTACAAGGATGGGAGCCAGTAACAACAGAATAAGGCAAACTTTATAACTTATGGTACAAAAATACAAATGCAGCATGCAAATTATCTTCTTTTCTGACTGAGTGAAAATGTTCACAACCTCATTTCTATTGCTCTGGCTAGAAGATGATTAAATTTAGCCAATTGTGCACAAAATGTTTTTTAGCTGTTTAACTGGTGACAAATTATCCATCACTGAGTTAATCCACAACACTGTCCAGTGTGGCTTCAGTGGACAATGATCACACAGTGACCAGTACAGTATTGACTACTAAAGATCACCTTAACATGCAGCTTTATTCAAGCGGCATGAAAACATGGATGGCAAGGGATAGATGAGAATGCTGGCAGATCAGTTAGGGTTATGGCCAGGCACCTCAACGTACACAATTCCACCAGTAGTTGACAAAGAAATGTTTTTCACAAAACTCTGGGTGGACGGTTCGGACATGATCCTCTTCTCCAAACTGTCCGCCAACCTCTCCAAGCCCTTCAGAAGAAGTAGCGTTAACAACCTCAGTAACTGTATGTAGTACAGACCTGTGATTTCTGGACAATGACCACACTCTCCAACTGCCTATTATCATTTCCAATATAGCCATGCTTGTTGTTTTAGATTCCGGTTAGAGCTAATTTTTGACCAAATATGCAGTCCAGGAGCATAACCAGAGGGAGGCCTGGGGGTCCACAGCCTCCACAAAATGAAGTCTGACCATCCCCACAACCAATAGTTAATCCTGTTAGAGGGCTGGAGTCTATCCCAGCCAACTCAGGGTGAAGGCAGGGGACACCTTGGACAGGTCTCCAGTCTATCACAGGGCTACACTTAGAGACAGACAACCAAGCACACACACATTCACACCTACAGATAAGTTAGAATCTCTGTGGGAGGAAGCCGGACAACATGAAGAGGTCCCAAGCTGCACAGAGAGAACATGCAAAGTCCACACAGAACATCCTCACCACATGTAGACAACATAAAATGCATCTGTTTTATATATGTGTATATATATATAAATTGTTAGAAAGTGTGTAGGATTTATTTTCACAGTCCAAAGACATGCTGATGTTAATTGACGAGTGTGGTGCTTGGTTGTCTGTCTCTGTGCGGGCCTGTGATAGACTGGCGACTTGTCCAGGTGAACCTGCCTCCACCCTGAGTCAGCTGGGATAGACTCCAGCTCCCCAGCAACCCTACAGAGTATAAAGTGGTGTACAGATAACAAATGGATGGTTTTATCAAGAATTAGAAAACTTGAACTTTAATAATTGTTCCACATTTCTAAACAACTGAGGGCTAAATAAAAAAGCGTATTATACTGTACTTGAGTTGTCTTGGTGTACTTCTACATGTCAGTTTTGTCTGCAGAAGCAAATCACAGGCATGAGTTATCAAAAAAATAATCATCTGGCCTGAAGATTTGCCACACACATAAAAGCAATTAATGTTAACTTGGCATTGTGTCCTAATGTAATGGTTTCAGTCTGATCACGCCTATAAACATTATTGCATTATTAAATTACATTGCCATTATTGTCTGATGATCTGCTACAGCATTGTTACTATGATTTGGCTTTGTAAACTTTATGAAAAGGTTGTTACTAAATATGCACTCCAGTGGCTCTACATGTGCTGGCTTTGCAGCTGTAATAGCCTGCGCTCTTCTGCTTTCAAGCATCAGATTAGATTTTGAAACCTGACTGTTGAGAGGTTCAACACTGAGGCTGTGTAGCTTAAAGGCTTCCACTTCATCAGAGGTACTAGATGGAGTTGAACTCATGGTTGAGTGCATGTTCCTCCACACCAAACTGGAAAGATCCTTTTCATAGAGCTCCCTTTTGGGCAAAGTCATAGTTTAGTAGTAAAATGACAAACACAAACAGTTGATAGAGATAGAAGCACAGACTGCAGCAGTAAGATTTGGAGCTGGACCTCACAGTGGATGTTACTATCTCAACTGCTGCCCTGAACACTGGGTTCATAGGCCTACTACTGCTACTACAGATGGGTTTTACTCCTCACTGACCCACACTGCTGCTGATTTGGCCCTCTTGATTGTATCCAGAGACAATTGTTGACACTCACACACCATACTCAGTCATACATAGACAACAACGCTTGCATGTCTTCATGTAATGTGTAGAGAACATGTGTTTTTATCATACAGCAGTGTGTGTGCATGTGTGTGGAGTCTGTGTCTGTGGCTGGATTAGGCTGAGGGAGAGTGAGGGGTTACTGTGGTCCAGCAGCTGTACAAACAAGCACAGCCAGATATTACCATTACCCCACTGAGTGCCATCTCTCCCACACTCTGCTGGCACCAGGCCTGTACACTCTGGAGGTGTAATTACAAACACCCATGGTTAGGATACTCATGTCACACAAAAGCCGTCATTGGGAGGATTACCTCGAATCAAAATGACACATAACCCGAACCATCTGTCGGCCTTAGACAGTAAATTTACAGGTCTGGCTTTGGGAAAATGTTGGGTATTGTTCAGGTCACTTATTTGTCTGAAGCAGAGGCACCGCTACACTGAACATGATGCAGGTAAGAGGTCAGGTAGAGAACGAAGGAAGAGTTGTCATTAAATGATAAAACACGTCTGTCTCCGAACAAACACTTGCTTTCAAATGCAATCACGCATGACAATCCTACAGTGAGAAGTTAGTGTTTTGCAGTTTCTTACCTTGCTCTGTGCGGAGGCATCTTTACACAAAACCAGCAGACAGGCGAACAAGTTCGCGTATCTCCACATTTTCTCTTCTGCGTGTTTCTGGGCGTAAAGTTCAGAAATCCAAAACGACAGTCACTGCGATTAGTCCATGAGGTTAGGTGGTGCGCCTATTTGAACTCCATTTCCACTTCACACAGGGGAGGATCCTATAGTATGTGTCCGTCTGTGTATGTGCGGATGTAAGTGTGTGCGCCCTTCTGAAACGCACGCTCTGTCCTCAGCCAGATGCACAGTGCGCATCATTCATCATCCGCTGTCCACCGAGGATAGGAGGAGTTTACGCATAAACAGTCTCTCGGTGTGTATTCAGTCTGTACAGGACAGACAGGTTTCACTTAGAAATGAAATATTGCTAATAATAAAAAATACAAATTAATATAATGAATAGATAAACAAAAATAAAGAAAGCTAATATTTAAATAACTAAAAATAATTGTTGAATGTAAGTATGTATTCTTTTTGATTCAGTGCACATAATATCTCACAATGAATAGTGTCAGAATTTGGAGGTTTAAAATGAAAAGAAGGCTTGGTTTTTGAAGAACAGCACATGTTTTAAGAAATGTGGGCTTTTGGCGCCACCATCTGGATGATGATTAAGTCGCAACTCCAGTCCAGCACACTTTGGAGTCACATGCGAGGCATGTCCGTTTGTAAAAGCAAACACAACGGGACGACTGACTTGAAGCTTTAATTACAAAGAACACTAAAAGTAAGTATAGTGATGAGAACCATGCAAGATTGAGAGATGAGCTGCCAAACCTTATATTTGTGCAATATGTACAGGGATGTGTTGGATGACTGCAGGGCATAAGATATATATGTTGAGTGTCTGAACTGTCTGAGGTCTACAGTTAGATTCTGACACCAGGTTCTGTTCAAGGCAGGACCAACGATCTCATAGCAAAGCACTACTAACTTCACAGTAATTCCCTGGTAATGTGAAATCCATATTTAATCGATTAACACTTTGTGGTGCTCTGCTGTGTGTGTGGTGGGAACCTAAATTAAAAACATATTATCTGATGGAAAAATAACATCCTTGTCGGAGACGGTAGAGCTGCTCCAAAGGTCGTTCTCTCTGTATTCAGGTGCATCACCAACAGATGCAGGAAAAGTCTAAGATTGTTTGTTGCGTGTTTTAGGTGAAACTGAAGACCAAAGTGAGATGGATCCAATTTCTGACTAATCTTTGGTTTAATTTAAGAGACCAACCACATAGTTATTTGTTTACAGTGTAACATACAGTCTATGGTTGCATCAAGTCATTTTGTTCCTTTATTAATGAATATTACCAGACAATTGTTTTAATAGAACAGAATATACTTTATTTACCTGTGAAATTATTGTAAACAGCAGCATCCAAAAACATAGAAGAAAGTACAAGAAAATAATAACGAAGTAATATGCATCCCCGGTGTCCGTACACAGCAGGTCCAAGGCCCCACCTTCTCCGGTTGGACAGTCCACATACTGGCAGAATGTGGGGAGAGTGGCAGAAAGCGATGTATGATTAAAGTCTGCTGAGATGATGATCGGAGACTCAGAGTGTGATGTTTGCAGCTGGGATGTGCGAATGTGAACAAACCAGATGCTATACATTAACACGCTTTGCCTGGTTGGTGCTGCTGCCATGTGGAGAACAGCTGAGAGGAGAGACACAGCGGACTGCGGAGACATCCATCCATCCATCCATCCATCATTTAACTATACACAGCTTAATCCTCGCTAGGCTCGGGGTGAGGTGGTCTATCCCAGCTGACTCAGGGTGAAGGCAGGGGACACCCTGGACAGGTCACCAGTCTACAGGGCTACACAGAGACAGACAACCAAGCACACTCACCAATTAACCTCAGCATATCTTTGCACTGTGAGAACCCACGCAACCCACAAACACAGAGAGACACAACAGATTCTCAGATTTTCAGAAATCAAAATTTGGCCCCTTTTTTTGTTTGTTTGTTTTGTTTATAAACTGGAAATGAGTTACCTGACTATTCCAGTAAGAATCCAAATGTTGTGGCACGTAAACATCCCATCCCACAGTAGCAGAGAGGCTCAGACCACAGACACAGAATAATCACATTTCCAGTGTTTCTGAATTGCTTTTTCTACAAAGCAGCTGCACAGATTCGACAGTGAACTTCAGCCAAGCTCAGGATGAATCAGCGCCATCAGTAAATATAGTTCCATCTGGACTGATGAAGTGCTCCACAGTGACAGGCCTAAATGACTACCGACCTATAGCTCTAACCCTGGCATCATGAAGTGCTTTGAGAGGCTGGTCATGACACACATCAAAGACTCCATCGACATCACTGTGGACCCCCACCAATACACCTACAAGAAGAACCGCTTTACTGCTAACAGCATCTCATCGGTGGTCCACACAGCCCTCACCCACCTGGAGAGCAGAAACTCATATGTCTGCCTGCTCTTCCTGGACTTTTCCTCCGCCTTCAATACCATCATCCCACAGACCCTGGTGCACAAGCCTTGGACTGAGCTCCACACTGGGGAACTGGGTCCTGGACTTCCTGACCAACCGACCTCAGACTGTCAGGATCCACAACACCATCTCCTTCTCCATCACCCTCAGCACTGGCTCGCCTCATGGCTGTGTGCTGAGCCCCCTCCTGTTCACTCTGCTGACGTATGACTGCTCGGCGAGACACCCCAGCTGAAATTTGTGGATGATACAGCAGTCGTGGGATGCATCACGAACAATGATGAGTCCAAATACAGAGAGAAGGTGGAACACCTGGTGCAGTGGTGCAGAGACAACAACCGCTGCATCAATGTGAAGAAGACCAAGGAGATGGTGGTGGATTTCAGGAGGGACAAGTGCCATCCCCCTCCCCTGCACATCGGAGGAGCAGCTGTGGAAGTGGTCTCCAGCTTCAGGTACCTGGGTGTGCACATATCCACAGACCTCACCCAGAGCGCCAACACTTCCCGTCTGGTCAGGAAGGCCCACCAGAGCCTCTACTTCCTCAGGAAGCTGCAGAGAGCTGGACTTGGGTGCTCTGTTCTGAGGAGCTTCTACCATTGTGCGGTGTAGAGCGTCCTCTACACCTGCATCGCACGGCAGCTGCACTGCTGCTGAGAAGAACAGACCTCCATCATCACGGTGCAGGGGAAGGGGTCTCCGCATCATGAAGGACTCCACCCATCCCGCACACAGACTGCTTCAGCCCTTCCCCTCAGTCAGGCGGCTCAGGAGCATCCAGAGCAAAACCACCAGGCTCAGAAACAGCTTCCTCCCTGAGGCTGTCAGGCTGTTGAACTCGAGCCGTGCTCACCATCACACACAGACTGCACCAACTGCACTATTAAACACTTTTATTCATGTATGTGCAATATTTTAAACACCAAGCGCAATATACAATCTACCTCACTGCTACTCAAATGTTTAGTGCTAACATAACTACTTTTGGCTTTCTACTCTTTACATTTATATTGCTGTATTTCTACTTATATTTTGCTCTTCTTTTTATTGTCCAT
>NW_007578744.1:254683-264447 GCF_000690725.1 Stegastes partitus
CACTAATACCGTGGAGGAGAACTGAAACTAGTTTGAGGTGACACATCAAAAAACTTACTATTCAGAAAATTTAGGTGTAGCATCTCTTTCCAAAAAGATTTGAGACTCTGGACAGTCCACATCCACAGAACCCACAGTATAGTATGAAATGGAGTCCGTGTTTTTTCCTGTGTGTTGTCTGCTCCCAGCGAAGACGCGCTGCTCGAGTTCAGAGGCCGTCATTGCACATTGCAAAGTGACCACCGGAGGGCGCTACACACACCAACGGTCTTTAAGAATCCCCTCAGAGATAAGAGGGACGCACCTCTCTGCCTCCACAATGCTATGGTTAGCATTAGCATTGTGGTGTTTGGTTTGTCTCGTTAAAACGCAACTCTTTAGATTTTTAAGGCCAGTAGGAGAGGGGGGTGCGAGACTACATCTCCCACAATGCCATGAGAGCGAAGTCCCTCTGTTGCGTAATCTCTGTTTTGTGTTTTTGCTGCCTTCAGGGTACGTGGGATAAACCAACTTCTTCGTATTAGCCATATAGGCTAATGCTGTGGAGTGACGAGCACTTCTGCTCTTCACTCTATAGTGCCCACTGTCTAAAAGTAAGTTTTAGTAAAATTAAAGTATGTTCTACATTTTTACACAGTAATTCAGGAGGTAGCTAAACAGCTAAATTCACTTTAATCCATTTAACTCATCCACTGGAGTTCGACCAACAAAAAAAGTTCTAATTACTTAACAATCAAATTAATAGATTTTTTAACTTTTTAAATTGTGCTGGGTTTGATACTATTTTGTCCCTGGTTTGGAATTAAAATATTGTTTTAAAGAGTTGATTGTGTCATTTGTCCTTTCAGGAGTTCACAAGCAGGAGTATGAACTCTACAGCATCTTATTCACGGTGCTTTACAGGCAAGAATAATAAAAAAATCACCACGATAAAGTTAATTTAATAAAAACGAATGAATCAAAAACAGTGCAGACAGGTTGAGTACAGTGCACACACACACATTCATAGTATAATTAAAGGTGATCAACTAAATAAGCAAAAAAAGACAGAAGACAAGAGAAAAATCAAAACATGGCGCCTATTAAATAAATAAAGTGAATAATTAGAATCCGTGTAGCAAAACAAAGAAATTTACTTTGACATTTTACATAAACTCTTTAGCATTTCAACATGATTCACTGAGTATGACGCCCTAATTAGCTGTAAGAAGCCGCCGTCCACCACCCTCCCCTCAGGCCCTGAACGCACCATCCCAGGGGGGTGTGGATCCAGTTATTCCCCGCTGACTGGAAGCTGAAGCATGGGACGGCGGTCCGAGCAGTGAGCGAGCCAAGCTGAGGACAGGGACGAAAGCAGCGACAGCTCGATCCACTTCAGACCAGCTCCACCCCGCTGTCACCTCTCCATCGCTTCTCCGTGGCGGTGAGGGGCGACGTCGAGCTGACCAGCCCATGCAGGAGGATGGAGATAGAGAAGAGGACGAATGGGTTCGACTACCCGGAGAGAAACAACGCCAAGTCCGTGAGCGGTAGGCGACCCAAAGTGTGATCCTGCAGTCATTTAACCTGTACTCACATGTAGTGTGACTGTCCAAACACAGTTGCCTGCTTTATTTCTGATCCTCATCCTGCTGCATGACGCTCTGCAGGCTGCACCTTTTCTAAACTGTTGCTCCTCAACATGTACACATCAAAGACAAACAATCTGAAACCACTGATCATAATCGTTTCATTTGTTAAGTTGAAGTTTGGGCTTGCAGATGTTACATTTGTCTGGAAGAGTGATGTGGTTGCAGGTATATCAGAGACTACACGGTGTGGCTTTGGTTTGCTTCCTTGTTGGAAATGACTGAATTGTGTTTATGGTCGCAGTGTTTGCTCGCCCCTTCACTTGTGTGTGTGTGTGTGATAGCTGGAGTTGGGCTTGCTGGGAACAGAGGTCGGAATGTTTTTATTTGGAGGTGGTCAGTCAGGCTCGGGGAGATCGTAAAAGGTGAACTTTTGAACTTGAAGAGCGCCCTGAAGCCATTAGCTGTTAAAGCCCAAAATCCGGAGCTGTATGTGCTGCACAGGATGGAGGAGATGATAAGAAGGTTGGTGAGGGGTAGAGGAGAGCTGTGAGCACAGAGATGGCTTCATCAGCTGCTGCTTTGCTACATGTCTCTGGAACACCTGGTTTTCTTTTCTGTACTACATTGACTTCACTGACTTTTCTCCCTTTTGACTCAGTTTGTCTACAATTTCAGCTCAGTTTCCCCCCAGGCTGTTCCATAATATTGACCACTTCAAGGCCCCAAATAAAGCCCACAATGCCTTGCACTAGCATCTGTCCCAGGGGGTGACAGAAGATTTATTGACATCTCCAAGATTAAAATTCCTTTAACCCTGCCTGCCCTGAGCATACTCACGGTGACACACCGTGGACATTCACTACGACTACCTACTCATGAAGGAAAGCTTCAGAGCTTTTGTTATCCTGAAAAAGGACAAAACAAAACTTTGGAAAAAAAAACAAAACATGTATTTAAAATTATTGAATATATCCTAAATTCTACTTACATTTAAACATAAAAAGCTTTTTTTTGGAATGCAAAGTGTTATTTAATACTTAATTGGTCACTTGATATGTCATCCACAAAAACAATCGTCCCAATTTTGATCATTAATTTGTATTTAAAGTCCTTTTCTTTTTTTTCAATTGTTGGTTAAACAAATGTTAGACATTTCATAAACACAAATTGTCATTCAGTTCAAACAATAATCAACAGATTCATCAACTATAATAGTAATTGTGATTTGCAGTGCGTTAACCTTTTTCATTAAAGATTATCACTATTTTATTGTATTTCAGTGGCACTGTTAAAAAGTAGTAAGCAAATACTTGAATAACAAAAGAAACGAATAGAGACATATTAAATAATAAATAAATTAAATAATTTAAAAAAATATATTTTCTTAAAACTGTTGAAATTACCAAAATAAAAAAAAGCAGTGTCCACATCAGACGTCTTCTTGTAACAAATAGCTGCTTGCAGCTATCAATGAGATTGTTTTTATTATTTTCTCAATTAAATAATGTGCGATTATCCAGCGTGATCAGGAGGACTGAAAAATAAACTATTTTTAATAGAAATCTTGATTTTTAACAGTACAATGAATCACATTTAGGATATGCAGCACCTCTGTTGTGTTGATGGTTTAACAAATTCATACTTTCCTCAGTCACAGTTTCAATGGTGTCTCATGTGTAATGCTTCATCACGTTTTAAATCTATTACACAGTAAACATTGAACTGAAGCTTAACTTTAAAAGAATACTGGATGTCAAATTGCAAATTCTGCAGGAAAAAAACAGATATTTTCTCCAAATGACTCAGTCCAAGTGAGGAGGGAATTTTTGTAGACTGTAAGGCTGAAATGACTAGATTAATAGATTGACAGCTATTTTCATTATCTATGTTTAGAAAAAAGTAAAAAAAAAAAAAACGCCAGATATTCATGCTTCCAGTTTGTTGTTTTAGAGAATTTGCTGATTCTTCTTATGGAAGATCAACAGAGTGGTTTTAGCTTTTTGGGCTGTCTGTTCAACAAAACAAGACGGTTTTACCTTTGAGAATTGTTTCTCGTTTTACTTTTTTTTTTAAGATTGTATAGATCCATTAATCGATAATAAATAAAATGGTGAGTTGCCACCATATAAGAAAGACAGATGTTCCAGATGTTGAAGTCCAGCTGGATAACTCGTTGCTGATTGGTGAAAACTGCACAAGTGTTAAAGCCTTCCTGTTTTCTCACATTGTTCTGTTGAAACAAAGCAGCCGAGGCTCCTTCCAGCTCCTGCTTCATGCAGCTTCTTCACATAACAACATTTGAAGAACAAACTCAATTTCCATTGATCTTTAAATTGACCAGGAATTTGGCTCTTTCCCCTCTCCCACTCCCTGCTCAGTGAAGTGTGCTTGTTTTAATGTAATTGAACTCAGTGGAAGAAGAAGAAGAAGAGGAAGAGGCAAGAAAGAAAGGAGGAGGACAGGTTGGGTGGAGGGGCCAAGTATTTGTGTGAACCCATGTTTGGGTCTTGGGAGGGTTTCTGCAGGCTGGTATGAGCAGGCAGATAGGCTGAAAGAAAATGCCTTGTCAGCCCCTGCTCTGGCTGCACTGTGAGGAGGCGGGGGTTTGTCCTGTCCCTCGGGGCAGGGTGAAGGGGACGCTGGGCAGTGGGTGGGGAAGGGACAGGATGTGTCCCCCCCCTCCAACTCCTTCCCTCCTGCCGTGATGCTTGAATGATGAGCCAGGAGGAGTACAGTAGAGGGGTGGTGGCTGCTGCTGCTGCGGGTGGGTGGACTGAGGGGGTGGGAGGCAGATGTGATCTTCTTTCGTCTTCTTTTTCTTGACTTAATTGCCTCAGTTATCAGGAGACCAACACCAGCACAGTGACAAGAGCTGCACCAACTTCTCTCACATTCTCATCACAGTGTGTTTAGATCGTTGAAGTTACTCGACCAGGTTGCAAAGTTAAAGAGAATAAACAGTGCTTTTTTTTTTTAAACCCCCAATTTCAGAAGGCTTTGATCAGAAAAGTGTGTAATTGTTTGATCGCTGGTCCATAATACAGAAAAAAAAGTTGCAAACATCTCCTACCCAGAGCCAAAGCTGGCATCTTCACAAGCCATGTTTGTCTTATCAGCAGTCCAAAGCTCAAACATATTCAATCTAAAATGATATGAAACAGAAAAAACCAGCAAATCCTCACATTTGAGAAGCTGGACTTAGTGAATGTTTGGCTTTTTTGCTTCAAAGAATACCTGAAAAAAAATGACCAGTTTGATCTTTGCTCTAAAGTTCTCCGAATTGAGAGCATCTTGATGTGAATTTCACAGGTTAAAAAAAAAAAAAAAGGAAGAAGAAAAATCTATCAGATGTTTTCATTCCTGTAAAACTGAGTGGATATGTGGATATGTGGTTTATTTCAAATGGAAGTTTTAAAGTCGTGAGAAGAATGTCTCCCCTGTGTTCTCTTTCTCAGTGCAACGTCATCAAACAGGATCGAACATTTCTCAGCATGTTCTTTTAGTTCACTGCTAAATGTTAAAATGTCCCTTTTGCATCTTTTTTCCATATCAGTCAGTTTCTCTCCTTCTTCAATAAGCCTTTAAAACAATGTAGACTGTAAACTGAAGGATCTTTTTACTGCCATGCAATTGTTGTTTGATAGAACATGAAGATAATTTCACCAGATTTTCACTCGTGGCTGATTAGCACTTCAAACAAAGTGTTGCATCTCACAGCTCAGTCCACAGCAGATGGTTTTACTGTTCTAAAGACTTTTAATTCACGTAACTTAGAATAAATATGAAGTTGTCAGAATGACATCCTGTAGGAATGAGACAGTGCAGAAAACTTGAAGAAGCTTGATAATTTGACCCCATAAATGTATTGAGTTGCTCTTTTAACTAAAATGTAAACAGACCAAACAGATAAATCAGTTCATTTAGGTGTCATTCTAACAATGGATTGAAACCAAGCATAATTTTACACAGCTTCTTTTTTTTTCTTCCTTTTTCCAAATTCGTTATCACAAGACAGTAAAAATATTTATTATATGATTTGAGACCATTTCTTTAAATTCAGGGAATTGCCTTGACAAATTGATTAAACTTTATTTCATTTAGTCAAGACAAAATAAATGCAATGAAAATAAATAATGAAAAACACAAATGTGGTTTGTAAATTTTACTTCACATTTTAAAAAAGTAGATTTAGATATGTGTGCACTGAAAAAAAAAATGTTACTCGGGCTGCCACTAACAATTATTTCCATTGTTAAATAAACGATTCGTTAGTTGCTCTCAAAAGATCAACAAAGAGTGAAAATTGTGGGTCAGTGTTTCCCAACTCGCAGGATGATAAAAGTCTTGTCTTTTTGTTTGTCTACAACCCAAACATATTCAGGTTGCTATCATAGAGGGGTTCAGAAAACACAAAATGTTCCCATTTAGGAGGCTGTTAACGCTTTTTGTGAAAACTTATTCAAAGCTATAATTGAGTATCCAAATAATTGCTGATTAATTTATTAGTAGACAACTAATAAATAATTGTTGTAGCTGTAATTGTCAGTACTTTACTATTTGATTTTCTTACCAGATTTTCTCTGAATCTGATTGAATGGTTTATTTTGTTTTAGATAATGAGAAATTAAGACAGTTTGCTTTTTTGTTCTTGTAAAAAAATTTCAGCTTTAAAATGCAAAAGTATATACATTTTTTGGCATCTTTTTTATGAGAAGTTTAGCTTTATGTTGTGTGTAGCTCTGTCTTGATGATGCTGGCTCCTCATAAAAGGCAACATTAGTCACTCTGGAAGCAAACCGAAGCTCATTCACTGATGGTGAGGCTCAGTTTGTGTTTTTTCTGCACAAATTTATTGCCAATATATGAAAACATCACATCCAAGGAGCACATACGCTTTTAATTCACAAGAAGACTTTTTACTTGACTGTTTTTTTTTTTTAAAGAAACTGAAATAAAACTGTAAGGTTTGGCGATGCTAGGCCTGCAACAAAAGATCATTTTTATTATCATTGTTTTTTACATTTTTTGTGCAGTTTCTTCAATTAGTTGGTTAATTGTTTTGCTTTCAAGAAAGTAATAACTGTCCATTATAATTTCCCAAAGCCAAAAACAACTCTTCTTGTTTTTGGCAAAACCACAAACCATTCAGTTGACAATGATATAAACAAAAAGAAGCAAAAATATTCTCACAAATAATGACCATTTAACACATCAAGCTGTGTTTGCTCCTCTGTGATGAGCTGTTAGCCTTCTAGTCACTTGGTTGTCATACCTAATATTAGTCTGACTGTTAGTAAGTTTACATCCCCACAGATTTTCATTTTAGCTAATTCAATAAACTAGGTTCATCATGTCCTGACATTTTCATCGAGGCATCCCTTAGTTGCTTCGGATGAAACTATTAAAAAACAAAACAAAGGGAGAGGACAGTGTAATATGTAACCCTCTGAACTTCAAGCAATTTCTTGGCAATCCTTCTGTTGTTACAGTTTCTGCCTAAATGGTGTAATTTGGATGTTTTTTTTTTTTAAGAGAACATGCCTTTCATGATTGCATGCAGGTTTTGGGGTTGAGAGGGTTAAATACCTGTAAGACTGTTTTCATCATCACAGGAGAGCAAACCAGCTAATGTGGATTTCACCTGGAAGAGAGAAAACATTGAGAGAAAAAATACAGAAATAAGGTGTTAACAACTTCGATAGTTTGTAGCCGGTGTTTCTAGAGGTCTGGAGACTGAACGTCCTTCATCGTGATGCTGCTGTTTCCAGGCAACACATGTGTGTCAGGTCAGAATGAAGAGGGTCAGATGATGATGCAACAGCAACCGCAGTGTAAGGCAACGCAACACTCCTTCATGTAGATTACAATGATCCCTCATTGTTCAGGTCCTTCTTCTCTCTTATCTTATCAGTACAACATTCACACTGCAGGGTCACTACTGTCACATTACATATAATCAACAGTGTGGTCTGTTTGGTGTTCGTTACAAAGGCTAAAATTCAGGGCTTTTGAACCAAAAGATTGAAATGCAAAATCTTATTATTTCAGAGTAATCCTTACATGTTTGAAGAAATTAAGAAAAACAAAACAAAAAAGAAAAACATCAGACAGTTTGGTGCTACAGGGACATTTCTGTTGGTTCACATAATTTATTTTATTTTTTATCAGTGATCTTTTTTTTTCTTCCTAAATCTGAGTGAAAATCTGTGCAAAAGATGCAAGTTAATCAGTTACAAGACCAGAGAGAAAAAATCAGGTAATGAAAATGAGTAATGTAATATGGGCATTGTGAATTTAAAACAGTCCTGCAAAGACAAATCCCCCTTATCAGCCACGGGAAGGTCAGAGAAACTAGAATACAGTCAACTGTGTTTAGCAAGAAAGAAGATGTTTCATCTTGAATGAGTGATTTGCTGTCAAATAAATGCATTTAAAGTAGAAAGGTAGAAAGTAGAAAATTTTCATTGGCATTTTCATAGTTTTTGGATGTTTTACAAACTTTATGAACAATCAGTTGGTTAAAGCAAATGATCGTCGGGTGTCGGTGGCTTTTAATGAAGCTGCTCCCCAGGTTGCCTTGAATTATTTGATAAACAACTGAAATCCATCAGTCCATATTTTGTCCAGTTTGCTCTGACAACCTCAGTGTTTTCCATTTAAAAGTCCTGTTTTCAATTCACAAACATTCCCAGCACTTTATTTTTTTTGGGAGCCACACTGAGCTCAAAGCTCGGCTCCCTCTGCTTGTGATTTTGTTGTTGTGTGTGCACTGTGATGGACACGTGGGGGAGGTGGCCGGTGAGTGCTATGGGAACGGTGACCAGGGTCAGTGGGATGTTGCTCTTGAAGCATTAATGGCCCAGCTCCCCGCTGACCTCGGCATAACCCAGGAAGGTATTTACAGCCTCCACTTGATCCATGAGCTATGGGGCTCGGACGGCACTGAGGCTGCTCTCTGAGAGGTTTGCTGGCCTGATTCTGGGAGAGGCTGAGGCTGTAACAGCTGCTAATGAGCTGCAGGGGGAGGATGATGAGGGAGGAAGCGGCACTGCTATCAACCATATTTTGAGGGGGGAATGTATAACAGTAAATATGTGGGGGAGGCACATTGTACATTGATGCTGGATCTGTGGGCCATGCTTTTGTCAGGCCTCTGTGATATTCAACACGTAGGCTAGCCAGAGGCCATAAATGTCTTCAATTTGAGTTTGAATTTGGGTGGAGGATGAGTTTACAGGCAGCTGTAAAACACTGAACTTGGTATGTAGAGTAAGGATTGCTTTCCTGTGAAGCTGTGGCGCTGGAGGATGCAGTTGTCATGGGGCCATAAAAGAGCAGCTGAGGAGTTACGATATTTCCATTTTAGAAGGGAAAACATGGGTCTCAACAGCTAGGTGTCACTTACTTGGTTATTTGAATTAGAGAATTGCTTTCGCTTACAAAGGGATTTTCCTGGTATATGGATGCAAAAGTCATTCCATGCTGCCTGAGAACTGCTAAAGGTGACTGGCTGTGAAAGTACGGTTCGGACGAAGCCGATGTAAAGGCACCGCAGTCATTTCACAGTCAACAGAAAAGACACACAGAACTCTGAACATTGACTGTTTTAGCAGGGATTTGCTAAAGAGTTACTGTTCTCATTAGGTCATCACACACAAACACACTAAATTCTGACTGAACTCTTCCTGATCTCACCTCAGGTTGCATATAGTTTCAAATAGTCCAGGTTGGGCTGGGAAAGTATACCACCACTTACCTTCTTGTTAATTATTTATATAGTAAAAGATTTGAGGCAGCAGTACAATGAAGACAGTTACCAAGACCTCAGTGGTCGATTGTTTAGTCTAGAAAGTAGCATGAAACAGTAAAAATACAATTACCCAATTTAAGCCCATGGTTTTTAAATGTTTTATGACAAAATAAATTAAGATTAATTAAATAATGTTTAGTTACATTTTCACATTGTCCATCAGTATATATTTCATACATGCAGTGCACAGTGTGGACTGTTTCACATATTATTTTATATTTATTTTAAAATATGTTATTGTATTATATTTCAGCTGCATCTAAACTAGATTCAAAAAGGAAAAAAATGGTCAAAATGTTGGATTTGTTTAAAAAAAAAAAGAAATTATGTGAACAAATACACAGTTAGGTTTCTGTTATTTTCTTTCTTTATTTACCTGCAAA
>NW_007578744.1:264637-277960 GCF_000690725.1 Stegastes partitus
ATATTAGATCTACAGCTGAAATGATCAGATTAAACCACCACAGTAGATTTTTAAAATCATCTTTACATAAAAGATCCTTTCATTTCAAAAATCGCCTCCCTTTTCCGTTTGAGTTATTCTGAAATACCTGATTGGAGCAACATTGTAGTGAACTCAGAGACCAGAGTGAGGCTCGGCAGGCAGATCCAACTGGTTTGGACTATCGTAGCTCTGTTTTTTGAGATGATTATTATCAGATGGCTGCTATAGGCCTGAGTTTGCACAGTGCAGTACACTCTCTGGCTCTGTGAGGCAGTAAAACTCTGACCCCTGGTATGATGAAAGGGAAGTTGCTCCTTTGAGCGTGTCAAGCAGCGGTGACAGAATTCCCTCCCCCCCATCCTCCTGCCCCTCTGACCACAGCATGACCCTCAGCTCTGTCCGGATTAGCACAGATAAAGACATACGTTCATTAGCCTCACATAACAGACACTGATGACTTCACTATAAAAAAAAGTCACCCTATAGGTTGTTGGCTTAAAGCTTTAGGTGGGAGTCAGTTTAACTCAAATACCTATTAATTCTGTTTCAATACCTGAAATTAGTTTTTTTGGTATAGGGCTTACTGATATGACTGAAGAGTTTATTGCAATAAAATGTCTAATTTAAGTCAAGATTGCTAATTATTGCCTTTTTTTAATGACCTATTTTTTAATAAAAACCAGTAGAAAAAGGTTAATTTTGAATTTAGCCCCTTCATCGTATTTATCAAGGTGTACAGGTAATAATTTCAGCAGTTAAAAACACACAAAAGATAAATATATATCAACATGTAAACAAACACAAGTATAAAAGAATGATCTCACCTTGATATACATTAAGTAAAGATAACAAGTAAAGCTCGGTGGTACATGCAGGGCGACCGAGGAAAAGATGCACTGAGAATAATGGTGTAAATGGCCAGGCATCACCATGAGAGCCTGCACTGGCTGCTGCTCACACTGTGACTCTGTCAGCCCTCACAGCAGACCGCTGGGAGTGCGTTGCTCAGGTGGAGGTGGTGGGTGGTTTTAGATAGGATGTGAACATTGTGACAACATGGTAAATATGAAATCACAGCTGCAACTCTCTCAGGTTGGACTTGGTGTACAGCTCTGGATGACTATCTTTTAGTTGCTTTCTCTGTTTGTGACACTGTTTGGTCATTTGTTTTTTAGGTTTTTATTCCACAAGCCACATTGGAGCTGTTGCTGCATCTGCACTTACCCCCACCATACCACACGTTGTTTTTCTTCAGTGGCTCCAGTACTGTCAGCCTCTACAGTATTGTCAGTAATTTTGGTAAAAGAAAACAACAACTTTTTAGAATTTTAGATACAACATCAGACCAAAATAATGTTTCTCTTGACATCTGTACGATCAATGATTAAGGATATTTTCAGAAGAAGAGAAAAGAGTAACATTTGAAACAAAAGGAAAATCCACAGTGTCCGTTAAATGTACATGCTAAATCTGATTTCCTATATCTTATATCTTTCCTTCTGCTACGGCTATATTTCCCTGCCTGTACTCATATATCAGGAGTTACAGCAGTAAGCAATGTGACTTTGTGTTTGTTGGTTGACAAACTGACCAATCAGAGCAGACTAAGCTTTTCAGGAGGCGGGCATTAAGAGAGCATTTAGTCAGAGGGAGAGGGAAGCGATGCTGCAGAAATTACTGTATGAGGGAAAAACAATATGTTTTTGAACATTAAAGCATGTATACACAATCTGGACCTAAAAAATAAAAGAATCCTGTGAATAAACATGACATGAGCTCTTTAAATAAAGTACAACTTAAATTGGTGGCTTTTTTGTAGTTACTTTCTCAGATTATCCATCCATTATCTATACACCGCTTAATCCTCACTAGGGTCGCTGGAGCCTATCCCAGCAAGGGCAAAAGTAGGGGACACCCTGGACAGGTCGCCAGTCTATCGTAGGGCCACACTTAGAGACAGACAACCAAGCACACTCACATTCACACCTACGGACAATTTAGAATCACCAATTAACCTCAACATGTTTTTGGACCTTGTGAGAGGAAACCAGAGAACCCGAAACTCTACGCAGAAAGATTCTGGTGCCTCCACTGGGATGCGAACCGGCAACCTTCTTGCTGCAAGGCAACAGTGCTACCAACTGTGCCACATTGCAGCCCTTTCTCAGATTAGACAATGGAGATTCTAAGTGTTCCTAAGTACACAACTGCAATTCATTTGCATCACTTACTCACTTTCTGGAGTCTTTTCTCTCTCTCTCTCTCTCTCTCTCTCTCTCTCTCTATGGTTGACAGCTGTCTTGTACATTTGAGGTAATTTGCTGTTTGGTAAATTCAAACTAGTAAATTCAGTTTCCAGGTTTTGCTTTGGATATCAGGATTTGGTTAGCTTAACTTAGAATAAATACTGGAAGCAGAGGGGATCAACTAGCTGGGGTTACACTAACTGACATCTTAAAAACAGCAATTTTGTTGTCTTAGGCAAAGCTAAGTGATTCCAGTTTATCCATCTACCCAGAATTTCTGTGCTGCGTCTTTAGCTGCAGCATTGGTTACCAGATACAGTTTTGTTTAGAAATGCTTGTATGCGATTCTGCACAGGGCAAATTTGCCCAAAGGTATTATGAATTGTCATCTATTGCAACCATCCAGAAACCTAAAAAATAATGTGACAGTCCAAAATGGACCAGGTGCATACAAGTCCAAGAAAAACCATAAAATATCTAAAATCCAAAACAAAACCAAACACAAGCTGTACTAAATATATTTAACATAGGTGTTTTCGTCTTAAATTCAGCTTTTTTTTTTGTTGTTGAACTTTTTATTTTTTCCACAGAGGTAAAACAGATGAAGATGTACAAAACTCACCCGTGACAGTTTACAACCCACTCAGTCCATATCATGTTACCTTCAGTCACAAATACATATAAAACCTCAAATGCAACCTTTTTTAAGTGAAGAAGAATTTATTTCCCAATGCTCCTGGCATCACAAATTCCGTTAAAAAAAAAAGAAAAAAAAAGAAATATATATATGATACAGGTAGTCTTACTCATATGGTGGACAATCTGCCCTCCGTGACTTTAGATGACTGACCCATGTAAGGCGTGCTCTGTGAACTTGAGCGGCGTCGGGAGGCCAGCACCACGGGGCCGTGCGCTTTGTCAACTAGAAGCAGTGGGGAGGACAGAGTAGATGCTGCGCTGTGCTGTGTTACACAACGAGGTCAGAGGTCAGGTGTAGAGGTCAAAGGGATGACTGCTGAGCAGCCTGTGAAACCAGCACTTGAGTTCCTTCACAATCTGTCACATGTAATATCCACCATGGAGTGCTGAGACGCTCTGAGTCCGACTACCGCTGAAGTCAGACTGCTAATCAAGACTCAGACCGTCTGCCATGCTGAACAGGGAGCATACAGAACTGATCTCGAATGGATGAAAATAGCTTTTAGATTGAAGGCTTACCTGTGGGACCAGGTACAACTGTAGGCACAAGTTTGGACAACTTCTGGCTTCATACCTCATAAATATAAAAGACTAAAAATTGTAGCATGTGCAAGAGCATTCTTCTAAATCATCTTTTAGCAAATCCCCCATTTTCCCTCCAAACAATGTGATTGGAGCCAAAGAGGTCCCTGTGAGTTTCATCTGTCCACAGCACTCTGGCCCCTTACCTCATCTCACTAATTGTACATCCTCGATTCTGTTCCTCAACTCCTCTCCTCGCGTCTTCGTAACTCCCACCAGAGATTCGAGTAGAGGAGGCAAGGTAGAGATACAAGGAGGGAGGAGTCGAGGTAACAGGTTAAAAACCTCACAAAATGAGACATCCTCACTTCGGAGTGTTAGTTTAATAAAAATATGACCATTGTTATGTATTTTGATCTACCGGGGCCTCCGTAGTTGAAAAACCCGAAAGGGCTTGGAGTAATCTGCTGGACTTGTTTTGTTATTAAGACTGCACTATCCCCAATGAATCTGTTACACTGTTCATTAAAAGGTCAACACTGCGACGTAGTCCGAGTCCTACGTTTATTTCAAGTCACTGTAGTAAAGACATAACAACCATGGCCTTATTCTAACCTACCACTGAGTTGTATGATCTCTGTCAGATGAACAGAACAATGCTCGTGACAACTTACACCATAAAATAAATTGTTATCAGCCACAACATGGCAGATTGTGACAAGAACAAACAGATGCCATACATTTTTATTTTTATTTAATACTTGTGAAGTGTTGAAATAGTCATGACATATAAAATAGTATGCAAATGAAGAGTGACAGATATTATGATTGAGTGATGTATGTATGTATGTATGTATGAATGTATGAATGAATGAATGTATGAATGAATGAATGAATGAATGAATGAATGAATGAATGAATAAATACTTTATTGATCCCCCACTGGGGGAAATTTACACACCACAGCAGCATCCAAAAATATAGAAAGTACAAGAAAATAACAGTAATTCAGTAATGTGCATCCCCAGTGTCCACACACAGCAGGTCCAAGTCAGTCTGCATACGATTAAAGTCTCCTGAGATGATGATCAGAGACTGAGGGTGTGATGTTTGCACGAGTGTAAAAACAATAGAGCCATGGCTCAACGGCTCAACGGCTCACCAGACACGGACCCCAAAAGCTTGTATATGGATGTATGTATATATGTGTATATATATCATATACACACATTTGTGTGTCGTGCTCCCTGCATGCTTTGTATATTCTAACTGTATGTCACAGGTGCAGGAAAGACTTCTTCAAGGCTGCACCTGTGCATCCTCTGTCATAGCTCCTCCAGCAGCCTCCTCCATCCTCATTTCTCTGTCTTCAAAGTGCAATTTAGGAATTGAGACGTCCTTTGTTATGGCGCACCAAGACTGATTTCCAGGCCATAGGCTGAAAGACAGACAGGGGAGTCGAGGAGGCTGAAATCTGTGAAATGAGATAAGTCCCGTGTTGTCCAGATGTTGCTTTGCAGGCTACAGATTTGAGTTTTGTGATGATGAGGCAGGTAAGGTTTCCTTGTAATGCCTCTTTCATGCAGAACCATCTGACTCATCAGAGCTGCACAGTGGAATTGTAAATTCCACAGTTTCCTTTAAAAGCCTTTCCTTAATCACATTTTTAACAGTGGTAACTGCTCGGTAAGAAGTACTATGTGGATCTGAAAATAAAAGCTTTAACGATCTCTCTCTGTTACATAAACCAGCCTGTGTGTGTTGGAAATTACCAAACAGTTTGAAGAGTCACAGAATTAATGAGTTTGGGGATGTGATGATTTTTACCTACCTTACAAATCTTAAGTTAATTTTGGCCCATTGGGTCATGAAGTTCTGAGACTTTACAACTCTTCTACATGCCCCAGTTGCTGCTGAGTTTTTCACCTTTTTAAAGTTCATTAAAATGAAATGTGGCAATGCACTAGCATTTGAAGAAATATTTTGATGAAATTCCAACTACTTCTTTTGACTTCAGAAACAAATAAAACATTTAATTTGCCCAGGGGTGCCCAAACTCTTGCATATAACTGGATAAGGCTGTAAAAGGTAACGCTACTCCTAGATTCAGAATGATATTTACACCCACTGGAAGCAACATTGACACTATAAAGGAACAGTTAAGCTTTGATGAAAGACAGCTAGATTAAATGATACAGCAGCAGGAGCAGCAGCCCTACTGCAGCCAGGTGGTCGCACAACAGTGAGAACGTCTCCTCTCTCCACTTGGTTATAACCCCATCTGCTCCTTCAAAGCTGTGTGAGGCAAACTGAAACTCCTCACTGTCATGCATGGGTGTCTCTGCAGGAGGGGTAGTGGGGGATTGAGTGGTGCCCAAAGGGGTAAAGCAATCCTCTCTACTCTGACCTCTCAGCAAGCCCAGGATTCATTATGCTCTGCTGCTGCAGCGTGAAAACAATGATCTATCCGTGGCTGCTGCTTCCTCTCATCCATCTAATAGTCAGAAGGGGTGATTGATTGATTGATTGATTGGCTGACTGAGCAGAGAACTGATGTTACTCAGCCCACAACTGTTTTGTTCAAGTGTAATTTCCCATCTGTGCTGTCTGGACTATGTAGGTTACTAACTGCTTACATACTGTACACAGGTAACTTAGTAAGACTCTGAGATGTTTGGGTTGTTTGAAACCACTGATTTGTGCTTTGTGAAGTTTGAACTTCTGCAGGTAGTGCATTCTATGTTCAGATATTCCTACGAGGCAGAATTGAAAGGGATCCCTCTCACTTCAGCCTACACCAGATACCAAGAGAAATCTGCCAGATACCAAAAGCGCTGCTGAAATGTCTGTAGCCTGAATGATGGCAAGATACCACGGCGGGTAATTCTGGGAATTAATGCTAGCAGAGAAGAGTGTGAACAGCTTTTTGTGACCCACAGTTATGTTCCATTGTTAAGCGGCCTCTACTGTTCCTGTGAGACAGCAGCAGCAGTCATTTCAGCCAATGTCACAATGCGTCAGGTTTATGGTATATTAGAGGGACATTAATCTCGGACATCACTGTTCCATGAATTTACCTTTATTTTTGGCTAATCTCATGTGCTTGTACAGTGCTGTTGATCATATTTTAAAATGATTCATTTACACATGAAAGCTGGCATGTTTTGAGGTGAAAGCTGTTAGTTCTTGTGTCTGTATTAGCATGAGGCTGCTGCTCAGTTCAGCAGGGGCAGGGGATATCCTATTAATGGACTTATTCATGGTACCAGGGAGGCAAAGTGGAGGTATCAGAGGTTCAAAGAAGCACTTTGACCTCACTAAGACCTGGCATCTGTGGCAGAATGACCAATAGCTGTGTTTCTCTGGCATCAATTCAGTCTTTAAACCAGCTCACTGACTCCTCTCTCTACAACTCCATCATCCCTCCCCCTGTGGGCCCTGTTTGGTGTTTTAAAGCAGCCCTTCCCAGTGTGACATGCAATAGATGGTGGCTGTGTGTGTTGTAGCTCTGACATCAAGCTGGCTCAGAGCTGGCAGGTAGAGGCCAACCTACTCAGATAACAGACTGGCGTTGCCCTCCGTTGGCCATGCAGAACCCCAACCATCTGGGACAGAAGAGCAGGGACAGTGATGGACTGATACAGTGGCTGTGTGATTGTTAGGGAGGAATCCCTGGGCAGTGCTAATGGCTTTAGGTTGAAGATTTCAGAGGGTTGGGGGCCTAGTGTGCATTCAATATCTGTTGCATGTAAATCTTAGTTGAAGCCTCCACATTGTGGCTGCATGCACATACATGTCCAGCCATATGGTGCCTCCTGGTAAGGAATGTGGCTTGTGTTGTGTTGTAATATATATTACAGTGTGTGTTTGAGTATTTGTTTACCACAGTGTTGTGTGAAGAGTGCAACCACAACTGAAGTCATTGCTTTCCTATTTTCACTTCAAAAACACTTCACAACCTGAACATATTTAGTTCAACATGTGTGAAATTAGTTCAGGGATGACAAATGGGATTGGAAGTAAAATTTCTCAATGATTCTTTTGGCATTGGAATTTTGAAACCTGTTCTCGATGCCCAACCCTAAAGGTATCATATCCAGATTGCTTCCTCAGCCAAAATGTTTAATTAAGCCTTCAGCTGACATCAAGAAACCCAAATCCAGCACGAAACTGTGAAAACTCACTGTTACGATTCATTAATATGGTTTTCTTCCTGTTCATCAACTCATTCATTCAGCTGATTCATCAACTGTTTTAGCTGTAGAGTCAAAACACACTTTTTATCTGATGGTATGTCGTTATTAGCTTTTAAAGGACTGAAGCTTGGTTACAGAAGCAGTAAATATGTGGGCAAATTCACTTTTTCAGATCCTGTTTGAATCAGTGGTTAAAGCGAGTTCACTTGCTTATACTTGTAAATGCCACCTTTCACTCAGTCTGCCTGTTATGCTCAGACCTTCTGTGATTATGGGCTGATACAGTATTGAACCACTTGTGGTAAACGGTGTATTGAGCATGCATACCATGCCCCCATCCACAAGGAGAGGGACAGAGGGAACAAGAGGCGGTATGTTATTTTGATGGCAAGCTGATTGTGCCGAGGTTGCAGAGGTTTTAAAGGTGAAGGGTTAAAGATGCAGCCTTTCTTTGTCAACACACAATGGGCCACAGCGGAGCAGGCTCCGGCTGTATTGGCTGCTGTTGGAAGCCTTCCCAGCCTCGGGCTATAATGGTCAATAAGCTGTCATGAGGATTAGCAACACAGACCACACACTGGAGAGTTCCATTCTTCTTTACTGCTGGTCCATTATCAGCAAGCACTGCAGCCTTGGAGTATCCACTGAAACAAGGCTTAATCCTGATCCCAGAAATTCCACTATTAAGAGTGGACCAGGGGGCAGCAAAGAGAAAATTGAAACATGATGTGTGGGAGGACTTATTGACCACTATCTTTACAGTGTGTCCTTGTACAGACATTGGCCTTCTGTTGAAAGGTCATTTTGACAAAAGACCGGCCATTCTTTTTAAGCCTGCTGTAGCGTTTTACATTTTAAATGTGTAGCTTCCAGGCAGGAAACATTTTCAATCGTTTTAGCAAAGCCTGAACTGTGTTTTGCAGTGACTTAAAATGGCTTGTGTTGTGTAATCCATCCGTGCCTGCTTTTATTTTAGCCGATACAGTTTTGAGGACAGGGCGATTTGAAAATATGCACAGCTTCACCACACAGTACAGACATGTCTTTGCAAAAACAGAAGCAGACATGGTTCTCACTGTGACACAATTACTGATGTCCAGAAAGATTTCAGTTGTTGTCATACCAGATGTAAACAGATGAAACCTGCAGAAACACACTGGACACTTACAACAGTACACACTTTAGCAGATGCCTGTAATACAACAGTATCCATCCACACACACAGTTTTGGGTTATTTTCTTGTTTTTGAGGCATCAGTCCTTTCTGGTTCCACACCGATTATGCAAGTGAACAGGATTTTAGTACCCGCCACCATATTGACAAGGGGCGCTTAAGCATTCAGTAGCAATGTGTCTCCTTTCATTTGGTTCCCTTGAAAGCTGCTCACAGTGAGTTCAGTTGCTAAAAGAAACTGCGGTTAAATATTTCTATATTTGTTTACTACTTTTGGTCATTCCTGTGCCTTTATTTGATAGTGGCAGGGAGGAGAGACAGAAAATTTGGGGAGAGGGAGTAAAGAAATGACAAGCAGCAAATAGTTGTCAGCTATGGGATCAAACCACTGTGAACGACTACTGAATTAATCTCTTGACTATCTTGCAGATTAGTCAATTCATCTAAAAAATGGGCTTTAAAAAAAAAAAAAAACCTAAATGACCACTTCATTGAAGTTAATTTTATTTTGGCAAACTGTGTGTCATTATGTAATGAAGCGCAGTAGGAAATGGAGACCAAGGTTTACCAATGTAAATGCAATGCTGTAGGGTAATAACTGGTTTCTGAACCCCCTAATAAAGTGAAAAAGTTCAGTCTGTATATTAAACAAAGGACAACTTGGACATGGTGGATATTTTACAAGAATGAAGCTGCTGAAGCAACTCTTTTTCTGCTTATTGTTTAATTGTTCTCTTAACTTTGACAGTATCTTCAAATTCTGTGGCTCAGCACATTGTCACAAGTGCTATCCAAATTGTACACAGTGTACAAACCACCTTTTTGTTATGTGATCTTTTAAAGTGCTCCTATTCGTCAGAAACCGTGGACTTTTATTTCACTTTGAAACTAAAATGAGTTAGACTTTGCTGCTGCTGCCATCATCTGAAACTGTAGCGCTGCCTGCCGCCAAAGTTATGAGTAGAGCCAAAAAAGAACTGATGTCATGATGCAACAATTAAATTGGGACACAGAAAAAAAACAATGGAATGAAATACAGTCTTTTGCATTTATTTATTTATTTGTAAATATGCGTTTGTTTACAATATTGATGGTGCTTTTTCAGCATTATGGTAGTCCTAAAGCAGGGACTTGCAGCAAAGAGCTTTTGACCCTATGTGGTATGTGCCCTTAACTCTGGGCTGTCAAATTGTAGAGTTTGATTTGTAATGGCAAGAAGTGAATTATTTAATCACTGTTTCCTGAAAGACAGATGTCACCACTCACATGGTAAAAGGCCAGTTCATTGCACAGTTCTATACACCTCTGTTGTAGTGGGGTGGCAGCAGATGTCTCTGAGATGTATACCTGAACTCTTTGGCAAATAAAACTAAAACTATATGCATGGCTAGATACAGCACTTATATTATATTTAATTTTGTTGTGCTGACTTTAAACAAAATAAATGCCATTATCTGCTGACAACTGGTTAGCAGTCATGGAAGCAATTTGGTTAAGATACACAAAATATCATGGTCATTTAAATCGGTAGTTGGTAAACGTGTTGTAGTAATAAGGCAGGATAGAGAAAAAATGTATACAAATATATATATTTGTTAGTTAATAGAAATAAAAGATTAAGCTCTACACCAGTGCTGCAGCTAAAAAAAAACCAAAAACATTATTTCTAAATGGGATTGTGCACTTTTCCTAACTCTCACTTTTAAGTTGTGACATATCTCAGTGTTCGTGACATTTGTGTTTGTTGCGTGCATGTTCCACGTCAATATAAGCGTATGTCTGTTTAGGGGGAGGCCGACTGTGGCACGTGTGTGTTGGTGTATGCTCCAGGGAGAACATATGCCAGTGTTGACTGTGGGGCTTGGATGGAGGTAGGAGGAGGGGGCAGCTGGCGTGTGTCGGGTCAGGGGTCTACAGCTGTTGATAGCACAGTGGGACACTGAGACAGATAGGGGGAGTCGAGCAGAGGGGGGATCTGACGCACCAGCAGCCCACGCTCTGCACCAGTCTGGATGTGAGTGATGGAGCTCTGCGAGCTCCGTGTAAGTGAGAAGTGGTCACTCGGTGGTCGCACAGATGGCCAGGCTCTGATGGAGGATAGATGGGGAAAAAGTGGGTATAAAATAAAGCTCAGACGGCAAGAGGGTAACCAATATGAAGCAAACAGATTGTTCTGGGGTTGTGGTAGTCAGATAATATATCAGGCAGTTCATTAAAAATTAGATTTGATCCTGTCAACGTGCTTGATTCAGCATTGGCTGTATAGTTCAGTAACCTTATCCAGGCTAATTTAGACTTATTGCTCTTACTTGCTCCACTACCTCATACATTAGGACATTGAAATAGTCACAAATACAGGAACAGTGTTTGGAAGTGTGCTCGCTGCTGTCAGAATTCCCATCAGATGAGTAGAGTACATCAGTTAAGACTTGTGTTTTTCAAGTTCTGCTCAGTCATCAATTGGTATTTCATTTTTATTTTATTCAGGGACATGAAAGAAATCTGTAGTCCCTGGTCTGCTGTTGAAATGATGACCTGATATGAGAGTAATATATAATTTAAAATTTATGGATGACAATATAATTAGAACATGCAGACGATTACAGGGACAATATACAGTACACACCCACCAAATAATAGTTCCCCTCTGTCTTCCTTACACACACACTCTCTCTCTCTCTCTCTCTCTCTCTCTCTCACACACACACACACACCTAAGTGAGCTATCACTACCGAAAATCCCTAGTAAATTACTTACATTAGGACAAACAGTTTTAGCCATTTTTATGTCAAATTATGCAACGGAGATATTGTCACAACATGCTATTAAAGTGTGCCAATTTACATTCATTTCTAGAACACAAATCTAAACACCGGATAGTTTGTCTGAAATTGTTGTTTTATGTTGTTGCCTTATAAGAATAAAGGGTTTTTACAGAGAGAAATGTTCATCACTATAAATTGAAGTGATACTATCAACAGCTAAAGAAAAGAATGCTTTTTGAAATTGTTCTTAGAAATAAAATGTTCTATATATCAGGCCATGTATGATATTTGAACAAATCATCTGTAAAAAAAACAAAAAAACCCCCTTCAGAATATAGACAGAAATCAAACTGGAAAGTGAGGTGGGTTTAAGTACTACTGAGGTAGATTCAGTATATGAGGAGAAAAACGGCATTTAAAGAAGTGTATTGTAAAATTCAATACATTTAGTTGGAAACCATCGATAAAACCTTTAACTAACAGATATCACACTGAAATGTCCCCAGTTACTTACTTACATAAAACAATTATTTCTTGTATTCTTTGTTTTCTGAAATTGTTCAGATATGCAAATTGTATATGATGTAATTTAATGTGCACTAATTTACGCATGCTTACGCAAATAAATACACCTAAATGTGTATTTATGATGATGTCTTTCCACTAGTCTGAAAGAAGACATGCTAGGGAAGCAAAAATAACCCACAATCTTAAAATTGTGCAGTGCATGAAACAAAAAAAAAAGGTTTTTGCAAGTAGTCTCTCACCTCAAACCGTTTTTTGGTACTATGGAACCACCACACAGTATTTACATCACTGCCATTGTTAGCACAAGAAGCTTTTTGTCAGCAAAACATCAACTCAGACATTAAATGACAGATGCAGTTAGGAAAGTTTAGCTTTTTATTTAGGACATCTGTAGATTATCTTCTTGATAGATCGTTTTGTCTTTTTTCTGACGTTACAAGACAACATATTCACGTCTTGTTTTTCGAAACAGTTAAAAAAAAAAAAAAATTTCAGTTGAGTAACATGTGCCACAGAAAAATATTAAATCATCATATTTAAAATGCTGCAACCATCTTTTTAGAAAGTTTTTATTAGAAGCTGTTTTTTTTTTTCTGAAACAGAAATGTAAAAAGAAAGAAAGACAGAATACACTTTCCAACATCTATTAGCCTTAACCCTAACTCTGTTGAGTTTATTCACTTTATCTTGTTCATGTTAAAACTTAAAATTACACAATGTGCTTTTTGAGGTAGTTATGCATTTGAAATTTTCCTCGGCAGCACCTTCAGCAATTGCTTTGTCCAAAGAAAAAGGAGAGTATACCTACATACATGCAGTAATTATTCAAGTTAGAGACACAATTATAGGATACCTTAATGCTCACTTACTTTCAAAGCCACAATTACAGGACCGCATTGTCAGCATGTTGTTGCAATATACATTCAATGTAGTAAAACATCTTTCTAAATTTTGTATGCAGGGTGAAAAACATAGAATTTTGTAAGTTGTAAAATATCTATGGTTTAAAGAGCTACATTTTCCCAGTATTAATAACACCACAAAAAATGTAGTTTTTAAATCCATTTTTTTTTCTATGTGAAATAAATAATTAACAAGTCATCAGCATTTTTGAGTTCTCTCTACCTCTATCCATCCATGGTTATGTACATAGAGGTGTAGGACTATCAGT
>NW_007578745.1:0-1213 GCF_000690725.1 Stegastes partitus
TCACCATTATCTGTCTCCTGAAGGACTCTGTCTCAGACACCAGCCACCTGAAGCGTTTCATCTCCAGTGCTGGCCACCTGAATAGCCCTGCCTGCACAACCTTCCCGTAGTCCCTCCGGTGGAGTGGCCCCACCAGTCGTGCCCGACCAGCCCCGAGGCCATCGTCCAAAGCAGCCCCACCAGTTCTCCCCATCTTTGAGCCATCCTGCAGACCTTGTCCTCCTGCTCACCCTACTTATCTGTATGTTTTGAAAAATTTAGGTGGTCTTGCTGGCCTGGCCTTTAGCCTAGCATGTAGCCCGCCTCTCTTCCGGTTTGGGTGTGCTGCCTTCGGCTCTGGCTGCTCAAGCTGATCTGAGGCTGCCGTCTGTTGCTGGCTTTTATTTGCAAGGTCCAGTCAGAGGAGGACGTCACAGTCCAGAAAGTTGGGTTTTGGCTCAAAATTGACTTTCCTGATGTTCAAAAGTTCCTCGCAACTGTACCGAATCGTTGCACGAGTGGAATAAAAACAAAACAGAAAGTTTAACAAAAGTAATACTCAATAAACATGCTGTAGACGGGGGAGTGGCACAAACACATCTGCCAAGGGGGGCGACATCTTGGTATATTAGATTTTCATTACGAACATTCTGTATTTTTAATACCTACACCTGATTGGGTGACCACAGTTTGCATTAATTATGATACGGAGGTAGTGACTTACAAAACCAAGTCCAAACATCCTCCACAGTGGCTCAGTGTCTAAGGACACAACGCTGCTCTTGTATGAACTAAACCAATGTAGCAGGTAAGTAGAAAAATTGACAAATGCTTTTCTTAAGAATATGCAATTGCTGCTAGCTGTGGCAGTACATAAACTATATGCTGAACTAAACATCTTTCACATTTTCTTCATGTTATAGATTGATATTGCAGAGAGAGCATGGATCAAGAGTTGACTGTCAGTAGCAGTTCTGTTGTTAGTGCCATACATCCCTGCTATGAATCAAACAATGAGTCTCACATATTTACAAGAAACCCTTCCATAACATGTGTGTTGTTATATCTGTTCCTTGGTTCACTGTCTGTGGTCACAATATGTGGAAACCTTCTTGTAATAATCTCCATCATTTATTTCAAACAGCTCCACATCCCTACAAACTACCTCATCCTCTCTCTGGCAGTGGCTGACTTGCTTGTAGGAGTTTTAGTTTTTCCTTCCAGCATGGCGTTC
>NW_007578745.1:2213-3773 GCF_000690725.1 Stegastes partitus
ACACATTGACAAATCTCACTGCAGACACACAGACTGAGAAACAGACACACAACTGTCCATACACATTTACAAATAGTTTTGCTATGATAATACCCCCCATAAGATTCCTAATCATTACAGTTCCCATAATAAATCATATATATATAGTCAGCTGACATTTGATGTATTTAATATCTCCCCTGGAAATGGGAGGTAATTCAAAAGTGGATTTCTGGGAATCCTTTTTCCTGAAATTAAAAACTATTTAGAACTTTATGGTACATGACATTCAGTTTACTGTTAGTCTTCTGCCTTTGACTTCAACAGTTAGGGTCAAAAATCTTTATATGTTACATCATAGTGCACCAGTTGTATATTAGCTTTAGTGTGTTAACAATAAACGTATGTGTATAAAGTACCATGGCCTTGTACTTTTAGAAGACAAAATGCATTTTATTTTTTTAGTAAGTAAAAGAAGGCTGCAGAAGTATTTGCATCAATATATTTTAAGTACCAAAAGTAGAAGTACTCATTGTGCAGAATGATATATTTCAGAATAATATGTGTTACTTGGTCACATTTACAGATGCCTGAATATGTCCATCACTTTCATGTTGAAGCTGCAAAATGTGTTCAATAAAGTTACATCTTAATCTACAACAGTACATCACGAGTAATTTTTGATTGTATTTTGTTATTGTTGAATTAAACCTACAAGAGGTTAGTTTCACCTGTGTCTTGACTCCCCAATCAGTGCTGAGTGTTTTAACAGTCTTGTTTTTGTCAGTTCCTTTCGTTGGCCACCATATCTTTTGAACTTTTACTTTGGCTTTTCCTGCTTCTCCAGTCATCGTTTGTAGCTCTGCTACATTGCAGTACATTTGATTAAAGTTTTATTATTACAACTTGTCTGCTGTGCATATGTCTGCACTTGGGTCCTCATATGAATACTCCATGGCAGTTTGAGCTGATCAAAAGAATGGACCCAGCAGACACCTTGTATGAGGTCGAAGACTCTTTTAGAGATTTTCATTTGCTTATATAAGGAGTGGAAAAGGGCCCCTTTATGGAGCACGGAAGGAGGCTGCTGTGTCAGTCACAAGGAAGTTGCCCACAAACTATGGCTACAGGACGCTTTATCTGAGTTGATTAAGGACTTTGTTACACCCCTGCTCAACAACCACTCTCCACTTCAGTCAGCAACCATAATTTCTCCAACCCTGCTGACCCTTTTCCTCACAATCCTTGTGAATCAGCCAGCGATGATATTGCTTTTCCCATGCCAGTTCCACAGGCAGCTAGTTATGAGCCTGCTTACCAGCCTACTTGCCCCAAGGCAGCTCCACAGCTAACTCAGCAGCCTCCCAGCTAATTTCTTGCCACTCCAGAGTTAGCCAGCCATTGGCTTGTTCAAGTCCAGTCAGTCCCTATGTCAGCCAGTTGCTTGATTACTAGGTTGTGGGCAATTTTTCAGTGGGCTAAAATCAGACAAATTTTTCCATGATCCTGCACCCCAAGATTCCCAGCAGCCATCGTCTGGAAGGCCTTCCAGAAGGAAGCAGGGCTCCTGCCGACTGCATG
>NW_007578745.1:4158-7364 GCF_000690725.1 Stegastes partitus
CATTAGGGTTCCATCTACAATGCAGGCCACCTGCCTGTCCTCTTGAAAGGCTTCATTTCTGACGCCAGCCACCAACCTGGCTTTAATGGGGTTCCGTCACCATTATCTGTCTCCTGAAGGACTCTGTCTCAGACACCAGCCACCTGAGGCGCTTCATCTCCAGTGCTGGCCACCTGAATCGCCCTGCCTGCACAACCTTCCCGTAGTCCCTCTGGTGGAATGGCCCTGCCAGTCATGTCCGACCAGCCCCGAGGCCATCGTCCGAAGCAGCCCCACCAGTTCTCCCCATCTTTGAGCCATCCTGCAGACCTTGTCCTCCTGCTCACTCTACTTATCTGCATGTTTTGAACAATTTAGGTAGTTGGTATCTACCACCCTATCAGCAGTTCAAAGCAACACCTGTATTCAAAGCTATAAGTTAACTGATGAACATAACTACAATGTAAAACTCTATCCATCCATCCATCCATCCATCCATCTTATTCTGCTTATCCGGAGTTGGGTCGCGGAGGCAGCAGCCTTAGCAAAGCCGCCCAGACTTCCCGATTCGCACACACCTCCTCCAGCTCTACCTGGGGGGACCCCTAGGCGTTCCCAGGCCAGTCGAGAGACATATTCTCTCCAGCGTGTCCTGGGTCTTCCCCAAGGCCTCCTCTCGGTGGAACGCGCCTGGAACACCTCCCCAGGGAGGCGTCCAGGAGGCATGCAAAAAAGATGCCCGAGCCACCTCAACTGGCTCCTTTCGACGTGGAGGAGCAGCGGCTCTACTCCGAGCTCCTCCCGCGTGACTGAGCTCCTCACCCTATCTCCAAGGGAGCACCCAGCCACCCTGCAGAGGATACTCATTTCGGCCTCTTGTATCCGCGTTCTTGTTCTTTCGGTCATTACCCAGATCTCATGACCATGGGTGAGAGTAGGAACGTAGATTGACTGGTAAATCCAGAGCTTCGCCCCCTTGCACAGCTCTCTTCACCACGATGGTCCGGTACAGCAACTGCAACACTGCAGATGCTGCACTGATCTGTCTGTCAATCTCACGTTCCATCTGCCCCTCATTTGTGAGCAAGACCCCGAGATACTTGAACTCCTCCACTTGAGGCAAGGACTCTCCACCGACCCAGAGAGGGCAAGCCACCTTTTTCTGGTCTAGAACCATGGCCTCAGATTTGGAGGTGCTGATCCTCATCCTGCTCCCCTCACACTCGGCTGCAAACCGCCCCAGTACATGCTGAAGGTCCTGATTTGATAAAGCCAACAGAACAACATAATCTGCAAACAGCAGAGATGAAATTCTGTGGTTCCCAAACCGAACCCCTTCCTCCCCCTGGCTGCGCCAAGAAATTCTGTTTATAAAAATAATGAACAGAACCGGTGACAAAGTGCAGCCTTGGCGGAGGCCAACGCACACTGGGAACAGGTCTGACTTACTACTGGCAATGTGAACCATGCTCCTGATGTGGTTGTAAAGGGAACGGACAGCCCTTAACAGAGGGCCCTGGACCCCATACTCCCGAAGGACCTCCCACAGGACGCCACAAGGAACACGGTTGAACGCCTTTTCCAGATCCACAAAACCCATGTGGACTGGTTGGGTGAACTCCCATGAGCCCTCGAGCACCCGATGGAGGGTAAGGAGCTGGTCCAGTGTGCTGCAACCGGGACGAAAACCAGACTGCTCCTCCTGAATCCGAGATTTGACTATCGGTTGGATCCTCCTCTCTGGTACGCTGGAATAGACCTTACTGGGGAGGCTGAGGAGTATGATCCCTCTGTAGCTGGAACACACCCTCCGGTCCCCCTTCTTAAACAGAGGGACCACCACCCCGGTCTGCCAATCCAGAGGTACTGTTCCGACCGCCACGTGATGTTGCAGAGACGTTTCAACCAGGACAGTCCCACAACATCCAGAGACTTAAGGTATTCAGGATGGATCTCATCCACGTGGGCATTGAAGTCCCCCGGTAGAACAAAGGAGTCCCCAGTCGGGACACTGTCTAGTACCCCTCCCAGGGACTCCAAGAAGGCCGGGTACTCTGCACTGCTTTTGGACCCGCAGGCCGAGACAACAGTGAGAGACCTGTCCCCAACCCGAAGGCATAGGGACACGACCCTCTCGTTCACGAGGGTGAACTCCAACATGTGGTGCCTTAGCTGGGGGGCAATGAGCAGGCCCACTCCAGCCCACCGCCTCTCCCCATGGGCAACGCCAGAGAAATAGAGCATCCAGCCTCTCTCCAGGAGTTGGGTTCCAGAGCCCAGGCTGTACGTGGAGGTGAGGCCGACTATATCTAGCCGATATCACTCAACCTCCCACACAAGATCAGGCTCCTTCCCCCCCAGCGAGGTGATGTTCCACGTCCCAACAACCAGAGGCTGTGTATGCGGACCAGGCCGTCGAGGCAGCCCCCCTTGACCGTCACCCAGTCCTCTCAGCACCCGACCCCTATGACTCCCTCTGCGGGTGGTGAGTCCACAAGAGGGTGGGCCCACGTCGTCCTTTTGGGCTGACCCCAGCCGGGCCCCGTGGGCAAAGGCCCGACCACCAGGCGCTTGCATCCGAGCCCCAACCCCAGGCCTGGCTCCAGGGTGGGGCTCCGGCTGCGCCATACCCGGCGACGTCACAGTCCTTGATTTTTTCCTTATCATAGAAGTTTTAGAACTGCCCTTTGTCTGTCCCGTCACCTAGAACCTGTTTGCCATGGGTGACCCTACCAGGGTCATGAAGCCCTAGACAACATAGCTCCTACGATCATTCAGGCGCACAAACTCCCCCACCACGATAAGGTGGCAGTTCAACGGGGGAGACAATGGAATAGTGACACATACAGTTACAAAGAGCTGGTGTATCATTACTAATTATTCTGTATTTTTGAATACCTACACCTGATTGGGTGACCACAGTGTGCATTAATTATGATAATGAGGACGAGACTTACAAAACCAAGTCCAAACATCCTCCACAGTGGCTCAGTGTCTAAGAACACAACGCTGCTCTTGCATGAACTAAACCAATGTACGAGCAGGTAAGTAGAAAAACTGACAAATGCTTTTCTTAAGAATATGTAATTGCTGCTAGCTGTGATTGTACATAAACTATATGCTGAACTAAATATCTTTCACATTTTCTTCATGTTACAGATTGATTTTGCAGAAAACACATGGATCAAGAGTTGACTGTCAGTAGCAGTTCTGTTGTTAGTGCCATA
>NW_007578745.1:8979-11257 GCF_000690725.1 Stegastes partitus
GTGAGAGCTCTGAGTCTGCATTCTTTTCACAAGTACTTTCAGATCTGGTTGCTGCTCAGTTGTAGCTGCTCTGAGATAGTCTGCCAAATGTCTGTCAGTTAGACAGGAACGCTGCTTTGATTGTATTATTCCCATGACAGAGAAGGAACTTTCACACACATAAGTAGATCCAAAGCAGGTCAGGATTTTCTGAGCACAAAGGGTTAATGCAAGGTATGTGTTCTTCAGAACATAGGATATCCAGAATGTGTCAATACTCTCCTCGTGTCTTTGTTTGTGGATGTTGTTGTGCTGCAGCTCTTTGAGTTGCTCCTCAAACACAGCCCTTTTGACTCCAAATTGCTCAGGTGTAACAGAGACTGATGTAGCCTGTACATCACAAGCAAATGGATTCTCTGTGAATGCTAGCATGGTTTCAAGGACTTAATGTCCTCTTTTAATTCTGTGAGGTAGGCACAGTACGGGGTGGGTGAAAATGAACCTGACTGTGACACATGAGACTGCAGAACAGTAAAGTGTGTGAAATTTCCTACCTCAAGCTGCTGCTCAAACAGGCTCAGTTTAGATTCAAATGCAAATGCGAGGCCTCTGTGATGTTGTCACTGCTTTTAACAACGCTGAGGAACATGGACTGCTGAGCCTGAAACCCACCTAGCAACGTTTGGAGTTTGTTTCTCCTGAGACCGCTGTCAGGTGGGTAGACATCTCTGAACTCTGGGTAAACGCTGCTCGTAGTGCCAGTGCAGATTCGCTCGCTTTGACACAGCGATTGTTTTTTGACAGATCGGTTTCCTCTATATCTCCGCAAAAGCAAACTCCATCTCACATACAGGGTTGAAAACCCTGTTTTCATCATCCACTTTCCTTTTCTTTGTCGCCATCATCAGTTAAGGTGCAAAATACTGTGCCGCCTTGACACATGACCTCTTGTGATACAGAGAGAAAAGTGCGAGAGTTGAACCCCGGAATCTGTATAACAATACTTAGTTTGTTTTCAGAGTAACGCTGTGTGTTGCGCATCCCGCTTGTTTTTTCTCTTTCTTATGGCCTCTGCAAAAATAATTACACATTCATAACCAGGCATGTCGGGGGCCACAAAATTAGCACCTGCGGGCCGGATGCAGCCCAGGGGCCGCCTGTTGAGTAGCTCTGGTTTATGGTCTGGCAAGATGTGGTGGAATGAACAGAGACTTTATGGGAGCTGTGGTGACTAGGCTCAGGTGAGCTGATTGCCACAGCTGTCTCCAATAGNCTGTCCAATTCAACGCTGAATCCATTAATTTATGCTTTCTTTTACAGCAGGTTCAGATCAGCTTTCAGAATGATCATATCTGGCAAAATATTTCAGGGAAATTTTGCTAACTCACAACTATCATGATTATTTCACAGATTGCTGAAATGTTTACATATTTATATACATGACGTTCAGTTTAGTGTGAAACTTCTGCCTTTGATTTAAACGGCTATATTCAAAAATGTAAATATATTGACATCATAGTGCACCACTTGTATATTTGCATTAGTGTGTTTATAATAAACGTGTGAATAATGTGTATTACTTGATTATATTTACAGATGCCTGAATATGTCCATCACTTTCGTGTTGAAGCTGCTAAAGGTGTTTAATAAAATTGAATCCTAATCCATAACAGTAAATCATGAAATATTTTTGATTGTATTGTGTTATTATTGAATTTAACCTACAAAGTAGGAAAATTAAGAAAGTGTAGCAGAGTTTAAAGGACAATAATTGTCTCAGAAATGCAGTGGAGATGTCACAGAATTTATTAAAAAATCTATAAACAAACCAATGCAGACGGAGGTAGCTAAACAGAGGGTCGGAAACAGAACAGGGAAAACCAGAACAAAGGGGACAAAACTACAAAAAAAAAAAGAAACCAGAAAACTCCAAACAAAGAACAGAAGGGGAAAGCTAATGAATTATAACATTAAAAAACAAAGCTACTTAAACAAACAGGGATACTTACAAAAAAGGGAACAAAACTGAGGGGGCAGACAGGCTCTGGGAATCCAGACTGGAAGCAGGGTGGGTGTCGATGGCAGGAGGAAAGCTGGCTGGGGGAATGGAGGCTGGAGACAGGTTTAGGATTAAGGCAGGCAGGCAGGAAACAGAACAGGGGTCGACAATAACATGGGGGGCCAGGGTTTATGGCAGGGGTACTCAACTTTAGCGGGCCACATTTAAGCCACAACAGAGCCAAAGGGCCACAAATTATTGTTAACATATATTTGTAACATTTTATTCACTTTATTTACT
>NW_007578745.1:12812-13941 GCF_000690725.1 Stegastes partitus
CCGTTTACCGAACAATGCTCGCGCTACATGGAAGTCCACACAGGACTCCAGAATAACTTTTTTACCGGTGTGACCAACTTTCTAATTTGTTCACACTTCTCACATTGTCACAGGCAAAACATATGACTTGCTGAGCATTTTCTTATCGATAGATGCTACAATTTACTGATGTTCCCTGAACGCCCCACATTGCAGGCTGCGGTAGCTACTGTTGGTGGCCGCGGTGCTCAGACCGGTGTGAAAACAAAAATGACTTTAACAAGAGTAAACTAGGGCGTTCTAATGTCTCATTTGTCCACGATGAAACTGAGTGATATTTTTTTTTCTCATGCAGTCTCTCAATTCGTGAAATGTTCTCAGGGTGTTGTTATGGTATAGACATTCAATATACTGGATCACCTTAATATGCCAGTCTTTCCAGAAGAACACCTTTCCTCCTATGTTCAAATTTGGAATATTTCATATTGAGGCTGATTCTGTCAGGAAGATAAGCCTTCTTTCTTATGTGTATGATGTTATATTGTCTTATTATGACATATTATTGAGTTCTGGACATCAGCTTTTGGACACTGGCTCAAATACTCTGCTGCTCTGAAGGGGCGCTCAGTTCCTCCTCCTATATTTACCCACACAGGTCTTTCCTGCTTGCTTGAGAAAAGGGAGACTGTCTGAGCCCCTGTGAAAGCTTCCTGATAAAGCTGCATGTTAGGAAGTACCAGCTGACCCTTTTCTTTTTTAGCTTGTAGTCTTGTTATCTTCATTCCGGCTCTCTTTCCAGCCCAAATAAACTAGCTAAACATTTTTATTTATACACTGAAATATGGTTTGGGTGTATATTCAAAGGGAGCATCATTAGCAGATAGTTCAGTTTAGAAGATCATTCTGTATTTTTAGTACCTACACCTGGTTGGGTGACCACAGTTTGCATTAATTATGATAATGAGGACGGGACTTACAAAATCAAGTCCAAACATCCTCCACAGTGGCTCAGTGTCTAAGGACACAACGCTGCTCTTGCATGAACTAACAAATGTACGAGCAGGTAAGTAGAAAAACTGACAAGTGCTTTTCTTAAGAAAATGTAATTGTAGTTGGTTGTGGTTGTACATAAACTATATGCTGAACTAAA
>NW_007578745.1:14606-15628 GCF_000690725.1 Stegastes partitus
ATCTTTCACATTTTCTTCATGTTACAGATTGATTTTGCAGAAAACACATGGATCAAGAGTTGACTGTCAGTAGCAGTTCTGTTGTTAGTGCCATACATCCCTGCTATGAATCAAACAATGAGTCTCACACATTTACAAGCAACCCTTCCATAACATGTGTGTTGTTATATCTGTTCCTTGGTTCACTGTCTGTGGTCACAATATGTGGAAACCTTCTTGTAATAATCTCCATCATTTATTTCAAACAGCTCCACATCCCTACAAACTACCTCATCCTCTCTCTGGCAGTGGCTGACTTGCTTGTAGGAGTTTTAGTTTTTCCTTCCAGCATGGCCTTCACTGTCACCGCATGTCTGCACCATGAGGATTTAATGTGCAAAATACGGGACAGCTTTGATGTATTATTGTGCACATCTTCTATTCTGAACTTGTGCTGCATTTCCATAGACAGATACTATGCAGTGTGTCAGCCTCTGACATACAAAAGTAAAATAACTGCTCGTGTTACTGTGATTATGATTCTGGTGAGTTGGGGCATTTCTGCTTTTATATCAGTTGGTATCGTAACTGGAGGATTCAGCCAAGGTACATGTGAAGAAATGTGCCCTGTTGATGTTACAGTGGCAAACATTATGGGACCTGTTTTCTCGTTTTACTTTCCAGCGATTATAATGCTCTGTATTTACCTCAAAATCTTCCTGGTTGCACAGAAACAAGCAAACAGCATCCAGAATGTAACAAAGTCTGGAGCAGCTGTCAGTAAGATGGAGAGGAAGGCCACCAAAACTCTGGCTATAGTTATGGGTGTTTTCCTGTTATGTTTGACTCCTTACTTTCTATGTGTTGTCTTCCAGCCCTTTGCTGATCGCCCTGCACCAGTCCCTGTGATTGAAACACTTAACTGGCTCACACTGTCCAATTCAATGCTGAATCCATTAATTTATGCTTTCTTTTACAGCAGGTTCAGATCAGCTTTCAGAATGATCATATCTGGCAAAATATTTCAGGGAAATTTTGCTAAC